>NC_047583.1:420000-722500 GCF_011004845.1 Esox lucius
GGACCGACAGCATGGACATAAGTTTGGACACCGTTCACAGACGCAGCCCCAAGTTGCCTACCAGGGGCCACCGTCCAATAGCAATGCCAATACAACATTGTCTTCCTTGTCCAGTAACGTCACAGCCTCTTCATCCACGTCAACGACCGCCACACAGACTGGTTACCGTGGAAATGGGAGTGGTGGGAGTAGCCTGTCACCTTCACCTAGCAACAACTATGATATGTCACCGCCCCCGCCAACGGTTGTGTCCGCCCCTGTTGCTATGGCAGTGGTGGCTCAGAACGGACGTGGGGTTGGTGGCAGCGGCGAGCTGGTTGCCATGACGAATGGAAAGCTGTCACCACCCCGTTTCCCAGTCAGCAGCGCTGTGATGGGGAGAAGCTACGGCTTGGAGGGGAGCGAGGAGGAGTTAGATGTGGACGACAAAGTGGAGGAACTCATGAGGTATGACTCCCTTAATGTTTCTAACGTTGTGTAACCCCTGTCACCTCCTGTAGTGAGCTGTTAGAAATCCAAGTGAATTGATGAAAATGAAATGGAGGCAGGGAAAAGTACAGCTCAGCACTGCTTCTGATTCTCCCTCACATTCCTCGTGAAAGGAATCAATAGAAATGTAAATTAGAAGGCTGAGTATCGACCTACAGAAGGCAGATTGTATGTTCCATGTTCTCACACAACACCTTCCCTCTGACTGGACACATACAACACACATTCCCTTTGCTTTCGTTTGTTTCTGCTTTCACCCAGCCCTCCACTGGACCTCCTATCCAGCTCTGTTATTCTCCCTTACTTTCATGCTTCCTCTAAAATTCTCCTTATTCATCACCCCATCTCACTGTCTCTCTGCCTGTCTCTCTGCCTCTCTCTCACTGTCTCTCTCTCACTGTCTCTCTGCCTCTCTCTCACTGTCTCTGCCTCTCTCTCACTGTCTCTGCCTCTCTCTCACTGTCTCTCTGCCTCTCTCTCACTGTCTCTCTGCCTCGTCTCTCACTGTCTCTCTGCCTCGTCTCTCACTGTCTCTCTGCCTCGTCTCTCACTGTCTCTCTGCCTCGTCTCTCACTTATTTAAATTTCAATAAATAGATATCTCTAATTGACTCTTACTTAAAGCAGTGAAGTAGGAAGTGCTGTTCATTTTCAACTTCTCTTGAATCACAGTGTTTACAAAATGTCTCTTCTCTGACCACCCATGTTTTTGTATGATGTCCTGTCTCTGTAGCCAGGCTATGGTCACGGAGTCCTGTCTCTGTAGCCAGGCTATGGTCACAGAGTCCTGTCTCTGTAGCCAGGCTATGGTCACGGAGTCCTGTCTCTGTAGCCAGGCTATGGTCACGGAGTCCTGTCTCTGTAGCCAGGCTATGGTCACGGAGTCCTGTCTCTGTAGCCAGGCTATGGTCACTGAGTGTGTACATTGATAGTAGCCCATCTGTCTGTCTCTCACTCTGTCTGTCTTTCCTTCTCTGACTGTCTCTCTCTCAGAAGGGACAGTGCCATAATCAAGGAGGAGATCAAGGCGTTCCTGGGTAACAGGCGCATCTCTCAGGCTGTGGTGGCTCAGGTCACAGGTCAGTCTGTCCCCTGACTATTCAGCTGGGTTGTATCCTGAAAACAGAAACAGCTCTTACGTTTTTGTAAGGATTGAATGAGAAATGTCCCCTCAGTGATAATGAATGGTGTTAATGTTAATGAATGGTGTTAATGTTAATGAATGGTGTTAGGGTTAATGAATGGTTTTAGGGTTAATGAATGGTGTTAGGGTTAATGAATGGTGTTAGGGTTAATGAATGGTGTTAGGGTTAATGAATGGTGTTAGGGTTAATGAATGGTGTTAGGGTTAATGAATGGTGTTAGGGTTAATGAATGGTGTTAGGGTTAATGAATGGTGTTAGGGTTAATGAATGGTGTTAATGTTAATTAATTGTGTTAGGGTTAATGAATTGGGTTAATGAATGGTGTTAGGGTTAATTCATTGTGTTAGGGTTAATTAATTGTGTTAATGAATGGTGTTAGGGTTAATGAATGGTGTTAGGGTTAATTAATTGTGTTAATGAATGGTGTTAGGGTTAATGAATGGTGTTAGGGTTAATGGTTAAGGTTAATGAATGGGGTTAATGAATGGTGTTAGGGTTAATAAGTGGTGTTAGGGTTAGGGTTAATGAATGGGGTTAGGGTTAATGAATGGGGTTAGGGTTAATGAATGGGATTAGGGTTAATTAATTGTGTTAATGAATGGTGTTAGGGTTAATGAATGGGGTTAGGGTTAATTAATTGTGTTAATGAATGGTGTTAGGGTTAATGAATGGGGTTAGGGTTAAGGTTAATGAATGGGGTTAATGAATGGTGTTAGGGTTAGGGTTAATGAATGGGGTTAGGGTTAATAAGTGGTGTTAGGGTTAGGGTTAATGAAGGGGGTTAGGGTTAATGAAGGGGGTTAGGGTTAATGAAGGGGGTTAGGGTTAATGAAGGGGGTTAGGGTTAAGGTTAATGAATGGGGTTAATGAATGCCTCCCCTCCAGGTATCAGTCAGAGCCGTATCTCCCATTGGCTGTTGCAGCAAGGATCAGACCTGAGTGAACAGAAGAAGAGGGCTTTCTATCGTTGGTACCAGCTGGAGAAGACCACCCCCGGTAATGCCCCCCCCCCGCCCCCCCCATGCCAAGCCCCCTGTCCAGTCACACCATGCCCCCACCCTCCTCAACACCCCCGCAGACCCCATCCTCAGCCCCCCCAACCACACCAGCCTTCTTCCCTCTGTCCAGTCCCTCTTCAGCTGTTCCACTCGTTCCATTCACTACTAGAGGACTGTCGGTCTCTCTCTCTCTGTCGGTCTGTCTCTCTCTCTGTCGGTCTGTCTCTCTCTCTGTCGGTCTGTCTCTCTCTCTGTCGGTCTCTCTCTCTCTCTGTCGGTCTCTCTCTCTCTCTCTCTCTCTCTCTCTGTCGGTCTCTCTCTCTCTCTCTCTCTCTCTGTCGGTCTCTCTCTCTCTCTCTCTCTCTCTCTGTCGGTCTCTCTCTCTCTGTCGGTCTCTCTCTCTCTCTCTCTGTCGGTCTCTCTCTCTCTCTCTCTGTCGGTCTCTCTCTCTCTCTCTCTCTGTCGGTCTCTCTCTCTCTCTCTCTCTCTGTCGGTCTCTCTCTCTCTCTCTCTGTCGGTCTCTCTCTCTCTCTCTCTGTCGGTCTCTCTCTCTCTCTCTCTCTCTCTCTCTCTGTCGGTCTCTCTCTCTCTCTCTCTCTCTGTCGGTCTCTCTCTCTCTCTCTCTCTCTCTCTCTCTCTCTCTCTCTGTCGGTCTCTCTCTCTCTCTCTCTCTCTGTCGGTCTCTCTCTCTCTCTCTCTCTGTCGGTCTCTCTCTCTCTCTGTCGGTCTCTCTCTCTCTCTGTCGGTCTCTCTCTCTCTCTCTCTCTCTCTGTCGGTCTCTCTCTCTCTCTCTCTGTCGGTCTCTCTCTCTGTCGGTCTCTCTCTCTCTCTCTCTCTCTCTCTCTCTCTGTCGGTCTCTCTCTCTCTCTCTCTGTCGGTCTCTCTCTCTCTCTCTCTCTGTCGGTCTCTCTCTCTCTCTCTCTCTCTCTCTCTCTCTCTCTCTCTCTCTGTCGGTCTCTCTCTCTCTCTCTCTCTGTCGGTCTCTCTCTCTCTCTCTCTGTCGCTCTCTCTCTCTCTCTCTCTCTCTCTCTCTCTCTCGGTCTCTCTCTCTCTCTCTCTGTCGGTCTCTCTCTCTCTCTCTCTCTCTCTCTCTCTCTCTCTCTGTCGGTCTCTCTCTCTCTCTCTCTGTCGGTCTCTCTCTCTCTCTCTCTGTCGGTCTCTCTCTCTCTCTCTCTCTCTCTGTCGGTCTCTCTCTCTCTCTCTGTCGGTCTCTCTCTCTCTCTCTGTCGGTCTCGGTCTCTCTCTCTCTCTCTCTCTGTCGGGCTCTCTTTCTTTCTCTCTCTCTCTGTCTCTCTCAGTCTCTCGTTCACTGTCTCTCTCAGTCTCTCGTTCACTGTCTCTCTCAGTCTCTCGTTCACTGTCTCTCTCAGTCTCTCGTTCACTGTCTCTCTCGTTCACTGTCTCTCTCGTTCACTGTCTCTCTCTGTCGGTCTCTCTCTCTCTCTCTCTCTCTCTCTCTCTCTGTCGGTCTCTCTCTCTCTCTCTCTCTCTGTCGGTCTCTCTCTCTCTCTCTCTCTCTCTCTCTCTCTCTCTGTCGGTCTCTCTCTCTCTCTCTCTCTCTCTCTCTCTCTCTGTCGGTCTCTCTCTCTCTCTCTGTCGGTCTCTCTCTCTCTCTCTGTCGGTCTCTCTCTCTCTCTCTGTCGGTCTCTCTCTCTCTCTCTCTCTCTCTCTCTCTCTCTCTCTCTCTGTCGGTCTCTCTCTCTCTCTCTCTCTCTGTCGGGCTCTCTTTCTTTCTCTCTCTCTCTGTCTCTCTCAGTCTCTCGTTCACTGTCTCTCTCAGTCTCTCGTTCACTGTCTCTCTCAGTCTCTCGTTCACTGTCTCTCTCGTTCACTGTCTCTCTCGTTCACTGTCTCTCTCTGTCGGACTCTCTTTCTCTCTCTCTCTGTCGGTGTCTTGGTCTCTCGTTCACTGTCTCTCTCAGTCTCTCGTTCACTGTCTCTCTCAGTCTCTCGTTCACTGTCTCTCTCAGTCTCTCGTTCACTGTCTCTCTCAGTCTCTCGTTCACTGTCTCTCTCGTTCACTGTCTCTCTCGTTCACTGTCTCTCTCTGTCGGTCTCTCTGTCTCTGTCTCTCATTCACTGTCTCTCTCTCTGAGAGGGCAGACAGAGTTATATGAAATTTGAGTCCTAGTTCTGTCATTCTAGGGCTATAAAGTAGTGCATCTTCTAAATCCACCATATATGTTGTGAATTGTTTTTGTGGCCAGTCTGTCCTGTTTTAGGGGGGCCGTGATGCCAAATCTAAGTCAATACCTGCCCCTGTGCATCCTGGGTATCATAGACTACCCTGCAGACCCACGCAGTGTTCAAGACCCTCCCTCAAAATGTTAGTATTGGTCCCTCTCAGTCCCCCAGGCTGTTCCGTTCCAGTCCATTGTGTGTCTGTGACTCCATACTGTGTCCAAATGTGTCACTTCCCATTTCCTATGTTCCTCCCTGCCCTCTGGGCACAGCAGCCAATAAGCTATGACAGCCATGAATATTCAAATGCTCATTAATGGCAGGTGTTTGAGCAGGAGCAGTAGTAGTTCTGGTGTTACTAATACATCACTGCAACAATTGAGTAAAAATGTAAAGTGCTTTAAGCACTGTATGAACCTCATTAAGACATTATGCTAATGACTATACCTTGGCCTTAATGACTACTGGTGTCTGACTGTATATTACCCTGGTATAAAATGATTTTTAATAAAAAGCAAACTTGTGAAATCACGCTGGCCTCTCTGTCTGTGTTGAGGGGAGGGTGTAGTGGCGTACCCTGGTGGACAGTGCCGGCATAGCACCTGCAGATCTGTCTAGAGGGGAGGGTGTAGTGGCGTACTCTGGTGGACAGTGTCGGCATAGCACCTACAGATCTGTCTAGAGGGGAGGGTGTAGTGGCGTACTCTGGTGGACAGTGTCGGCATAGCACCTACAGATCTGTCTAGAGGGGAGGGTGTAGTGGCGTACCCTGGTGGACAGTGTCGGCATAGCACCTACAGATCCACTGATAGTGAGCAGCTTGACTTTCAGCAGGGACATCCACATCCGGGCCTCCAGCTCAGCTCTACATAGTCCTTGACTGATTCATGCCACTGGTTCCCCAGGACTCCAATTACAGCCAGCAGTGATTAGAAACTCCAGGCCCAGATTTCAACTGAGGGTCTGTGTTGCCGTTTTCATCTAGTGTACAGATTACATTAGTAGTTAAGATGTGAATTACATTCTAGTTCCAGGAAGAACAGGATGATGGTTGTCTTGTAAAGCAGAACCCACTGGCATATCAACATGTTTTTATGGACAGTCCCAATGCACCTCTGTCACAACTCTACCATTCAGTGTGTGTCTGTGTGTGTCAGTCAATGTCAATCAGCATTCATTGTCCATTAGGTCAGTGGTTCCCAACCTTCGTTACTGTACCACCAACAGACTTTTTGCTGTAGCTCAGTGTACCCCTGAAGTACCCCCTCATGCTAATTTTCCTAGTAAGCCTATGGTGTCATGAGATGTCTCACGGAACCCCTGTGGAATGGCCAGGTACCCCCAGGGTACCCCCAGGGTACCCTGATTTTGAACCACTGGGTTAATGTTGCTGTGGAGAGAACAGAAAAACCCATTAGATAAATGACTCCATATTTCTGCACATATTTTGATATTTGACCCTCTTTGTAGGGACATCAAACATTACTGTATTCCCATTCAGAATATTATTTTCCCTTAACATAACCCCACTTCTCTAAGCCAAAAATAAAAATGATCCTCATGTGGACTTCCAGTCCCTTCAAATATTAAAAAATGTGTACTCAGACACTACTTTAGACAGGGATGCAGATACAGCCTAGTGTGACCAGGTTCGTAGTTGACAGCTATCACCAAATCACAGTACTATATACTCTGTTCTACAGAATGACAGTAATCACCAAATCACAGTACTATAGTCTCTGTTCTGCAGAATACTTAATCCTTCTAAATAAGGTGCTGGATCATCATAAATGTAATAAACAATGTAAATGACTGCAGAACAATGTAAATTACTTTTTTTTAAGTCAATTTCAAACATCAAGAATGTTTCACCACACTGATACACCCATGGTTACATCCTATTCTGTCTCCATAGTGATGTGGTGGTTGTCTCCATGGTTACCCGGTGGTTGTCTCCATGGTCACATGGTGGTTGTGTCTCCAGGTGCCACTCTGACGATGCGGCCTGCTCCTGTGACTCTGGAAGATGTGGTTGAGTGGCAACAGACTCCGCCTCCAATAAGCTCCACCCCTGGGAGCTTCCGTTTGCGTCGTGGCAGTCGCTTCACCTGGAGGAAAGAATGTCTGTCTGTGATGGAGAGGTGAGGGTGAGGAGAGAAACCGGATGAGGCTGGTTTAGAAGGAGGGCACCAATCGACTTAACGGACTGAAATAAGTGTCTGTATTTTAGTTGCAGGAGCTCCACAACAATAAAGACAATATTTCACAACCAGAACAAGAGCTCAAGCAAAGAAATGTCAAATGTCCTGCTTTGGCTTCACTCTGCTGAGCAGCGGCCAAGGTCTATTACTGAAACAGATCAGACCAAAACAACCTGAACAGTGTCTTTCCGTGGGCTGTGGTCCACCTGCCCCAGTGAGATATAGAATATGATCACCACTTCAAGCCTCCTCCAAACCTTTAACTGTACCCAGATATCCCATTGTCTCTCTGTATGTGGATGGATCCATAATAGAATTGTCAACTGTAAATGAATGGAGGATATTCTCACCTCTCATGTCACATTCTTATATGCTCACCAGTGATTGTATGGCAGCAACATGTGTCTTCTGTCCTCATAAGTGAAGGTCTCAGTATGTAAACTCCAACAATAAAATAGATTCAGGTTGTGATTAGGGGTAAGCAATAAAAAGAGGAAACCAAGAGGACAGAGAATGTTACCTTTCAAATGATTTTCTATCTTACAGTTACTTCAATGAGAACCAGTATCCTGATGAAGCTAAGCGAGAGGAGATTGCCAATGCTTGTAACTCAGTCATCCAGAGACCTGGTGAGAACCAACTAGACAAAGAGGTCAAGGGCTTTCCACTAAGGTCACTTGGAACACTGAATAATGTGTGTGTGTGTGTGTGTGTGTGTGTGTGTAGGGAAGAAGCTGTCAGATCTGGAGAGAGTGACATCTCTGAAGGTCTACAACTGGTTTGCCAACCGCCGCAAGGAGATCAAGAGACGAGCCAACATAGGTAACGTTTTCGACCCCTTGGGGGGTGAATGTTTGTGTGTGCATTTGTTTAGAGCTCAGACATGTTATGGCCAGTTCTGTTTTTTCCGAAGAAGCAGCAATCCTGGAGAGCCATGGCATTGATGTCCAGAGTCCTGGAGGACACTCTAACAGCGATGACATTGATGGGAATGACTTCACTGATCAGGTAACCAGCCCTACCAAAGTGGACTGGTCCAGCACCTTATGCCTTGAATAGACGGCCAAGACCATTGTACGTTTGTAGGGGTGGGGCTGTGATAAATAACATGGATAACCCCATGTATCTCCTGGCCAAGATCCTTCTATGTTTGTAGGGGTGGGGCTGTGATAAATAACATGGATAACCCCATGTATCTCCTGGCCAAGATCCTTCTATGTTTGTAGGGGTGGGGCTATGATAAATAACATGGATAACCCCATGTATCTCCTGGCCAAGATCCTTCTATGTTTGTAGGGGTGGGGCTATGATAAATAACATGGATAACCCCATGTATCTCCTGGCCAAGATCCTTCTATGTTACATGGGGCGGTTTAACATGGGGTGTTTCTCTCCAGGGCTGTGATGTCCCTCTGTTTGAGAAGAGAGCTGTGACCAGGCCTTTTGGTCTCAGCCGTCTAGACCTGTCTTCTCCCACCCAGGTCGGTAACCTCTGGGAGAACAGCTGTTGCACTGCATTATGGGTGACATTATCCCTGTGACCATGGTAACCAGCTGGCCTCCATTTCCCAACAACAGGGCATCTCAATAGTCTAAAGCAGACAGTGGAAAGCAACACAGAAAACTTTGCCTATCCATGTCTTTCCCTGTCCATGTTTTTGCCTATCCATGTATTTCCCTATCCTTGTCTGTACCTATCCATGTATTTCCCTATCCTTGTCTTTCCCTATCTAAGTCTTTCCCTATCCGTGTCTTTGCCTGTCCATGTCTTTGCCTATCTATGTCTTTGCCTATCCTTGTCTGTTCGCACAGTGTTGGTCAGGGTTGTCAAACAAACAAAACTGGCCAATGTAATGCGCAGTGTGGTTTTGCTTAGTAGATTGGCTCAGTAAAGTGCGTTGGGCTTGAAGCCCAAAAGCTTTAGACTGTTGAGATGTGTAAATGTGACCCCTGACTCCTCCCCTCTTGCGGTTGCAGGTGCCCACCCTGCTCCCCGGCTGGCTGGCGGCTTGGCCTGGCTTGGGCAGGGGGGGCTTTGCTGCCCAGAGGGCCAGCTCTCTGATTGGTCGTTCCTTGCTATCGGGGGCAGGTCATGCCCAAGGGGTGGGGACAGAAGGTTCCAGACTGACGGGTGTGTCCTGGTCTCCCCCCTCCCTCCAGGACGACTCCTCTACCAATAACAGCAATGCGCTGGAGCACCAGGACCCCATCGCCCTGGCTGTGGAGATGGCAGCCGTCAATCACAGCATCCTGGCACTGGCCACGCAGGCGGGGGGAGAATTGGCCCTAGGCGGTACAGGAAGTGACATCAAGACAGAGGTGCTGGACAATGATTAAGGGGAAGGAAGTCTGAGCATGAGGGGGGAGGGGTGACAGGGAGGGGGAGAAGGAAAAGCCATTGTGTGGATAGATGTATGGGACCCAAATACCTCACACAAAGCATGGATGACCCCTGCTTTGGCTTTCTGATTAGTTCCTTCTCCTTGAAATCCTGGTGCATCTGAGTCTATTGGATGCCCTCTCTCCCTTCTCCTCTTTTACCTCACAGACATCTTCCTTCCTCTCTCTTTTCTGTGTATATTCTCCTCAGTGTTCCTTGCGGCTCCTTCACAACACTGTCCCTCTCTGTCTGTCCTTATCTCTGTCTGTCCTTCTCTCTGTCTGTCCTTCTCTCTGTCTGTCCTCCTCTCTGTCTGTCCTCCTCTCTGTCTGTCCTCCTCTCTGTCTGTCCTTCTCTCTGTCTGTCCTTCTCTCTGTCTGTCCTTCTCTCTGTCTGTCCTTCTCTCTGTCTGTCCTCCTCTCTGTCTGTCCTTCTCTCTGTCTGTGCCTCTCTGTCTGTCCTCCTCTCTGTCTGTCCTCCTCTCTGTCTGTCCTTCTCTCTGTCTGTCCTTCTCTCTGTCTGTCCTCCTCTCTGTCTGTCCTTCTCTCTGTCTGTCCTCCTCTCTGTCTGTCCTCCTCTCTGTCTGTCCTCCTCTCTGTCTGTCCTTCTCTCTGTCTGTCCTTCTCTCTGTCTGTCCTTCTCTCTGTCTGTGCCTCTCTGTCTGTTCGTCCCTGTCTGTCTCTCTCTGTTCCCATTCCATTGTGGCTGTGTAGGGTCATCAGTGGTGGGGAGGGTTGTGACGTTGTAGAAGCCTGTTTATTCCTTGTAGCACCACCCCGGCTGGCTACGTCCCCAGTGAAATCAGACGTTCATTATATTATTACTAGCAAATTCTGATAAACTACCCCCATCATCTAAAAGATGAAGACAGTTGATGAACATACAAGTTACGTCCAGAAGGAGAGATGGATAATGATATTCGTGCAGAGGGGCTGGATGTGATCATTATTGGGGTGACTATAACAGTAATGAGGGCTGGATGTGATCATTATTGGGGTGACTATAACAGTAATGAGGGCTGGATGTGATCATTATTGGGGTGACTATAACAGTAATGAGGGCTGGATGTGATCATTATTGGGGTGACTATAACAGTAATGAGGGCTGGATGTGATCATTATTGGGGTGACTATAACAGTAATGAGGGCTGGATGTGATCATTATTGGGGTGACTATAATAGTAATGAGGGCTGGATGTGTTCATTATTGGGGTGACTATAACAGTAATGAGGGCTGGATGTGATCATTATTGGGGTGACTATAATGGTAATGAGGGATGTGATCATTATTGGGGTGACTATAATAGTAATGAGGGCTGGATGTCATCATTATTGGGGTGACTATAATAGTAATGAGGGCTGGATGTGATCATTATTGGGGTGACTATAATAGTAATGAGGGCTGGATGTGATCATTATTGGAGTGACTATAAGCATTTTGAAGCTTTACCCAAAGCATTTGTTATTTTTTAGCTTTTAACCTTAACTATTTACTGTTTTGCAACGTGATATTAGATGGTTTTTCATTCTGACGGTGAAACCCATATCCATAGTGATAACAACTATTACAGACTTCTGCAAATTATCCATGAAAGTAATAAGGTAAGGTGTGTGAGCATGTTATTATTGGGCAAATCCTCTTTAAATAACATCAAACCATATATAGAGCTAATTTAAGGCCCTATTTGATTTGAATTCCACCTCCTTTACTTTCAGTACTTATAGTTTCTTGAAGTTTGAATGGCCTTGTGAAGATGACTGAACCATGGGTTCAAGTTCTGAAATTCTCCTCAGGCCTGACTGAGGTGTTTTAATCCCATTCCCCAGTTGAGAAGACAATAATTAAGGTTAAAAAAAAATCAGAGGCACATTACAAATGTCCCTATTATTCTAATGCAAAATCATCTTTTTCTGTACTTTATATATTATGCTTTATATGCCATGACGTGTTCTAAACACAAGCTGTTATCTAAGATACTTTTAGATTGTATTTTCTCTTTTAAAAATGTCACTTTATGGGAGTAAGTTACCATGGTGCTTCAGTTTCCTACCCTCGTAGCTTATTGGTCGTCCTGAATGATTGACAGACCGGGCAGGCAATAAGAGGAAGAGAGACTGATCTGCTGGCTAACACGGGTTTAAAGGTAAGGGGTCAAGGGTAAAGGTTGTTTGATGTTCAACCATAGATAATAATAGAGGCCTCTGGTGTCCTGAAGGTAATTTTATCATGGGCTGTGAAATACTTCAATTTAATGTAGCCAGTATGTCAGACAGAGGTTGCTTCATAAGCCCTAACCCTGTGGTCATATTCACCATGGGAAACACACTGAACAAAAATATAAACGTAACATCTACTAAGTTACAGTTATAAAAGAAATCCAGTCAATTCAAATGATGTAATTAGTTCCAAATCTATGGATTTCACATGACAGGGTAAAGGCCTTGTATCTGTATCTGTTGTGACCACCATCAGGTGGTGGCCTGTTCATTGTTATGTCCTCCTCAATGGCTGTGTGAACTTACTGGACTTTGGCAGGAACTGGAACATGCTGTGGTACACGTCCATCCAGATTATCACAAACATTTATTGGGGGACATGTCTGGTGATGATACAGGACATGGATGACCAGGGAATTTTTCAGCCAATGAAAGACCAGCAAATACCTGAAAACAAGTCTGATGGACATTCTTGCAGTCAGAACGCCAGTCTTACTCCCTAAATACTTGAGACTTCTGTGGCATTGTGTTTGTGGCAGAACTTCACATTTTACTGTACGGTAGAGTGGCCTTTAGTTGTCCCCAGCACAAGGCTCATCTGTCATGTGATCATGCAGTTTACTGTAAACCAGGACTGCCCAAACTCATTCCAGGAGGGACGAAACACTTCAGATCCGCCTTTTTATTTTACCTGGTAGTTAATAGCACTGGTCCCAGGTCTGAATTAGTCCCTGATTAAAAGGAAAGAATGAAAAAAATGTTTTCACCCTCCAGGAATGAAAGAAAGCAGCCCTTGTCTATGCAGACAGCTTCTTTATGTGCCTCACCTGACAGGTCAGTGTTTTATTTGGGCATAAGAGAAATGCTCACTATAAGGATGAAAAAACATTTTTGCTAATTTATTATGAGAAATAAGTTTGTTTTGCATATGGACAATTTCTGCTCATTAAACATGAGACAAACACTTTTGGGTTTATATTTTTGTTCAGTGCAAGTGAAGATGCTCTATCATTGTCTATGGTTTTAAACACTAACTTCCCCCCTACCTCCCCTTCCCTAAAAGCTAGTTCCCCTCAACTCCCAGGTTGCTGCTTTTAATGTGAATAAGTTACATACATTAATATCTCAATTTCTGAACTTAAAGGGGTAGTTCACCTTAAAATGTAAGTTGACCAGACTCAAAAGTGGTTTTGTTGTGTAGATCCGTCGATTTTGATGAAATCAGCTGACCTTAATCCCAAGCGATTGAGAAACATTCTCATGGACAGATCTACAAGAGATATCTTGTGTTCCAAGCTCATTATTAAAACACTTTTGAGGTATTGAGATGTTTGGGAAACATTGGTTTGTTGTGAAGGCCTGTTGGCCGGCCAGCACGCAATATTCAATATTCAGAGATTATATTAAGAGAAAGTTGAAGTGAACTGTCCCTTTAAGTCATTCTATGTGTATTAAGAGAGGCAGCTTCAGAGGTTCAGCTAGCCACTAACCTGCTTTTATGTATTAAATATGTACCTCACAAAAAGAGATTCTAAAAACAAGACTATTCTAATAACAAGAGGTGGAAAGAAATATTTTATTTGTTGATTGTTGATCCATCTGTAATGTGTAGTATTATAGTATGAGATGAATCTTTTTGATTCATTAAATACTTTTTTTAATTTTTTTATTTTGAAATATGCACAATCTGCCTTCTGTATTTTATTGCCCTATTATTTTCAGTCACTCAAAGGCAAAGCTTCTTCCTTCAGGTTTCTGAGACATTTTCTATTCTTTAAAGATTAGAGGTATACCATATTTAGCTCATTACTCAAATGTCTATAGTGAGGGAAAAAAATATTTTATCGCCTGTTGATTTTGTACGTTTGCCCACTGACAAAGAAACGATCAGTCTATAATTTTAATGGTAGGTTTATTTGAACAGTGAGAGACAGAATAACAACAAATAAATCCAGAAAAACACATGTAAAAAAATTTATAAATTGATTTGCATTTTAATGAGTGAAATATGTTTTTGATCCCCTCTGCAAAACATCACTTAGTACTTGGTGGCGAAACCCTTGTTGGCAATCACAGAGGTAAGATGTTTCCAGTAGTTGGCCACCAAGTTTGCACACATCTCAGGAGGGATTTTGTCCCACTCCTGTTTACAGATCTTCTCCAAGTCATTAAGGTTTTGAGGCTGACATTTGGCAACTGGAACCTTCATCTCCCTCCACAGATTTTCTATGGGATTAAGGTCTGGAGACTGGCTAGGCCACTCCAGGACCTTAATGTGCTTCTTGAGCCACTCCTTTGTTGCCTTGGCCGTGTGTTTTGGGTAATTGTCATGCTGGAATACCCATCCACGACCCATTTTCAACGCCCTGGCTGAGGGAAGGAGGTTCTCACCCAAGATTTGACAGTACATGGCCCCGTCCATCGTCCCTTTGATGCAATGAAGTTGTCCTGTCCCCTTAGCAGAAAAACACCCCCAAAGCATAATGTTTCCACCTCCATGTTTGACGGTGGGGATGGTGTTCTTAGGGTCATAGGCAGCAATCCTCCTCCTCCAAATACGGCAAGTTGAGTTGATGCCAAAGAGGTCGATTTTGGTCTCATCTGACCACAACACTTTCACCCAGTTCTCCTCTGAATCATTCAGATGTTCATTGGCAAACTTCAGATGGGCCAGTACATGTGCTTTCTTGAGCAGGGGGACCTTCACAGTGTAGTGTGTTACCAATTGTTTTCTTGGTGACTATGGTCCCAGCTGCCTTGAGATCATTGACAATATCCTCCCGTGTAGTTCTGGGCTGATTCCTCACCATTCTCATGATCATTGCAACTCCACGAGGTGAGATCTTGCATGGAGACCCAGACCGAGGGAGATTGACAGTTCTTTTGTGTTTCTTCCATTTGCGAATAATCATACCAACTGTTGTCACCTTCTCACCAGCTCTCAGCAGCTTGGCGATGGTCATATAGCCCATTCCAGCCTTGTGTAGGTCTACAATCTTGTCCCTGACATCTTTGGACAGCTCTTTGGTCTAGGCCATGGTTTTGAATCTGATTGATTGATTGCTTCTGTGGACAGGTGTCTTTTATACAGGTAACACGCTGATATTGGAGCACTCCCTTTAAGAGTTGAGATTGAGAGGGGATCAAATACTTATTTTACTCATTAAAATGCAAATCAATTTATAAAAATGTTTACATGTGTTTTTCTGGATTTTATTGTTGTTATTCTGTCTCTCACTGTTCAAGTACACCTACCATTAAAATGATAGACTGATAATTTCTTTGTCAGTGGGCAAACGTACAAAATCAGCCGGGGATCAAATATTTTTTTTCCACACTGTCTGTGCTGATGGTTCAGTTGACCCTTTTGGACATCTGGCTCTTAAAGTTAATAATTTGCATCCGTTTTAAAAAGATTTTCCACATAATGAAATTGTATTTCTGTACAAATAATAAGAGTTGTGTTCTAATAATCTGTCAATAATTAATGGCAGATCAAATGTCCAAATTATGCTAAGAAATACAACATTAAAGGGGATGTACTTTCTCACAGTAGTTATATCTAAATCACATTGGTACTGTATACTAAACCAATCAATAAGGTTGTACAGTATTTGTTGAAGACTGGTACTCAACTCTAACCTTTAATCTGTGGGATGGGCTTTGCCATTGACATTCCAAGAGAATGGCTATTGCCAGTCCTCTTTCATACATATATGTGAATACATGAACTATAACAAATATTCTAGAAATGTAAATGAATATTAAATGAAAAAATCACTATCAGATCAAAATAGTTAATGAGTTCCTTTTATCTCCTATTTCAGAATTTAGTGCCTTTTTTGGACAGTAGACTGTTCGGTAATAATGTAGAACACAATATGCCTTTGGTACATTTTCATTTGTTTGAAAACCCTTTTTTTTTTACTTGTGTTTATTTTAGTATTGTAACAATTAAATAAAAGAATGATCAATGAACACGTGTCAGCCTGTTTTTTAACACCTAGTCATATATATATATACACATACAAAAATTTATATATATATTTACACACACACACACACACACACACACACACACACACACACACACACACACACACACACACACACACACACACACGGGTGAAAGATCGGGACTGCAGGCTGGCCATTTCATTAACCCGGTGGGGTCTTCTGCTGTTGTAGCCCATCCGCCTCAAGGTTGTGTGTGTTGTGGCTTCACAAATGCTTTGCTGCATACCTCGGTTGTAACGAGTGGTTATTTCAGTCAAAGTTGCTCTTCTATCAGCTTGAATCAGTCGGCCCATTCTCCTCTGACCTCTAGCATCAACAAGGCATTTTCGCCCACAGGACTGCCGCATACTGGATGTTTTTCCCTTTTCACACCATTCTTTGTAAACCCTAGAAATGGTTGTGCGTGAAAATCCCAGTAACTGAGCAGATTGTGAAATACTCAGACCGGCCCGTCTGGCACCAACAACCATGCCATGCTCAGAATTGCTTAAATCACCTTTCTTTCCCATTCTGACATTCAGTTTGGAGTTCAGGAGATTGTCTTGACCACGACCACACCCCTAAATGCATTGAAGCAACTGCCATGTGATTGATTGATTAGATAATTGCATTCATGAGAAATTGAACAGGTGTTCCTAACAATCCTTTAGGTGAGTGTATATACACACACACACACACACATATATATACACACACACACACACACACACACACACACACACTCACTACTTTACATTGTAGCAAAGTGTCATTTCTTCAGTGTTGTCACATGAAAAGATATAATCAAATATTTGCAAAAATGTGAGGGGTGTACTCACTTTTGTGAGATACTGTATATATACACAAACACAAACAACCCTGTTTCCAAATTTTTTTTGATGCTGCGTAAAATGCAAATAAGAGCAGAATGCAATGATGTGCAAATAATTTATCCCAAAATGTTATTGAAAATAGTACAAAGACAACAAATCAACTGTTGAATTTGAGAAATGTTATTGTTTTTGGAAAACATGCCCATTTTTTATTTGATGTCAGCAATACATTTAAAAAAAAGGCTGGGACAGGGGCATGTTCACCACTATGCTGCAGCACCTCTAAACAATACTTTGTAAGTGTTTGGGAACTGAGGAGACCAACTGCTGTAGTTCTGAAAGTGAAATGTTTTCCCATTCTTTCTTGATATAGGATTGGAGATGCTCAACAGTTCCGGGTCTCATTTGTCATATTTTCCGTTTCATAATGTGCCAGGTGTTTTCAGGGGGTGACAGGTCTGGACTGCAGGCAGGCCCGTTTAGCACCCGGACTCTTACAACGGAGTCATGCTGTTGGCAACATACTGCCATACAGGCTACCCTAACCCTTGCTGAAATAAGCCAGGCCTTCCCTGAAAAAGACCTAATCTGGATGGCAACATATGGTGCTCCAAAACCTGTATATATTGTTCAGCATTAATGGTGCCTTCACAGATGTGCAAGTCACCCATGCCATGTGCACTAATGCACCTCGTTACCATCACAGATGCTGGCTTTTAAACTGTGCCCAGATAAAAAGCCTGACTCATCAGACCACAGGACAGTTTTCCACTTCACCTCAGTCAATCTTAAATGAGCACAGGCCCAGTTGAAGAGGGCTGAGTTTCTGGATCTTGTTTATATATGTTTTCTTCTTTGTATGGCGGAGTTTTAACTTTGTGGATGCAGCGACGTGCTGTGTTCACAATGGTATTCGGAAGTGTTCCTGAGCCCATGCAGTGTCTTCCCCTACAGAATCGTTTCTATTTTAATGCAGTGCCATCTGAGGGCCTGAAGATCACGGTCATCCAATATTGGTTTTCAGCCTTGTCCCTTGCATACAGAGATTTCTCCAGATTCTCTGAATCTTTTAATGATACTACATACTGTAAATGATGAGATCCCCAAACTCTTTGAGAAACTACGTTGAGAAACTTTATTCTTAAATTGTTGCACTATTTGCCCGCGTGGTCTTTCACATATTGGTGAACCCCTCCCCATCTTTACTTCTGAAAGACTCATCCTCTCTGGGATGCTTTGTTAATACCCAATCATGTTAGTGACCTGTTGCCAATTGACTTAATTAGTTGTGTGATGTTCTACCAGGTTTAGTTTTTTAGCATTATACAACTTTTCCAGTCTTTGTCCCAAATTTTCTGAAATGTGTTGCTGGCATCAAATTCAAAGTGGGCATATACTTTTCAAAAAACAATAAAATGTCTCAGTTTCAACATTTGATACTTTGTCTTTGTACTATTTTCTATTGAATATAGGGTTTTAATGACTTGCACATTATTGCATTCTGGTTTGATTTATATTTAACACAGTGTTCCAACTTTTATGGAATTTTTATTACAAATGTTTTGTTTTGTGTTTAGCTTACAAGATTTGTAGGCATGACTTGAGAATTATATAAGCTTTTCAATTAGTCTCATAAAAAAACAACTGCAGAGAAAATAAATCTGTAAATCAATTCTTTTTTTAATTATTTCCTTTACAGGGAGGTTATTGTCCAGACGATAAAAAATAAAATTATAAATGCATTATAATACATGATTATTCTTTGGATTTCAGCATAGAATTACATGGACCAATTAAATTAATCAAAACCCAAACTTGTGCTTAGATTTTTAAGTCTTAATATGCACGTGCGCGCACACACACACACACACACACACACACACACACACACACACACACACACACACACACACACACACAAAGTCAACAAAAGCAAATGATTGATGACAGTTGTTAATGATCATGATAATAATAACAGGTAACTCAAGGCTCCTGGAAGAGGCACAAAACAGAGCTCGTCACAGATCAGCCGTGTGGGTCCACAATCGCTCCCTGTTCTCTGTGCACCAAAGACTTGAGATGAGTTCAGAGTTCAGTAAAACAAAATCCAACTAAATGTTTTATAGACTTAAAGGTGAACCACAGCCTCATTATCACCCTATTTGATTATTGAACCTGCAACATTAACACAAAAGTGACCTGTGTCAGACATCACCACCAATCAAAACACTGTTCTTAAAGTGACCTCACACTGCATCAGACATCACCATCAATCAAAACACTGTTCTTAAAGTGACCTCACACTGCATCAGACATCACCACCAATCAAAACACTGTTCTTAAAGTGACCTCACACTGCATCAGACATCACCATCAATTGAAACACTGTTCTTAAAGTGACCTCACACTGCATCAGACATCACCACCAATCAGAATCTCTAGGAGGTTCAGATGTGCAGCAGGTCATTTAGGGAGAAGGGGTGATGTCCTGCTCAATCTTCTATTAGGTCAGAAAACATAGTTTCTCCTAAACAAATGATCAGTTTGCAGGCTGGGCTATTCAAGGGTTAGAGGTGGAAAGAGATTTCAGATTGATAATCATGTGATGTTTGTTCCCCTTTAAGTCCATCTTATTCATAATATCATATGTTCTATGTACTTATCTGAAGTCTGATTCAAGGCTTAAAGAGTGCAGGCTGCTATTGGAGACAACCACAGCAGAACAGTTGTACAGTCAGAAGATCCAGTCCAATTCCTTTTCTGTCCTTGCTTCTTCCTCCAGCTCCTACTGCTTTAGCGTTGATTTCTTAACACCTGAGAGAAAACAGCTCAGGACAGAAATGGAATGTGGCCAGTTAGAGGTTGTGTTGGAGAGGCTCTACTGTAGTCAATGTCTATTCTGGGGAAAGGTTTCCCATTAGAATCCTCTACCAACATGAGGTCCTGTTGGCCAGGTGATTGAGTAGTGGCAGTGTATCGGATGAGGTTCACTGGACAAGCAGTAGTGTAAAGGAACAGTCCTGCAGTGGACTGGCTTTAATGGGGGGAGGTTGAGTTAGTAATTCATGAGTGTCCTGTTTCCAGATTAGTCCGTAGTTAATCCTGGAGGGACTGACTTAAGTTGAAGACTAACCTGTAGATCTAAGGCCACATACAGCAGGTGTAATATTGCTGAGCTCTGGACCAGGGTTGTCATTGATACATATATACAGAAAATGCATATATTATACAGGAAGATGCATACATACTCTCTAAAAAATGTCTCCCAGTAACAGTTGGTTGCATTCATTGGGGGTTTGCTCTCATATATATGTACATAATAAACACAATATGCCTTCATTGGGATGATGCTGAAACACTGAATGAGCCTGGATCTGATTCAGGAAAACAAAACACACATGGGGTTGTGAGCCTGTAGAGGAGAGCAGAGCCATTGTAACACTTGGAAGTTGAAACTGCATGTTTTATGGACAAATGCATAGTACACAGTCCTTCATCATTCAAGTTCAAGAATTCAGAGTACTATATGTCTTTCCTTGGTTAAACAGTGATAGGATTTACGTCACTATAGTTGTCACTGGCTAGTCAGAAGATGTTGTCATGGCAGCCAGGGTAATGAACCCGACGCCCAACATCCTGTATGTCCACTGGTCAGGCGCGCCCGCTTGAGGTGTTCCGGTGTGTCAAGAAGTTGGACCACAGTCAATATTATGCAAATGAGGTTTGTTGTGTGTAATGGTGCAAGTCCACTGTCCCGGCGCGATTTCGCCTGCAAACGCGCTGCCTTGCCCCAGATGGCTGCTTACTGGACGTATCCGCTGTGAGGGTTTGTTTTCGGCGGGGGAGGGCTGTGTTGACATCCTTTCGTCAACTTTAATTTACATGAAACCAACCCCCCCCCCCCCAAAAAAAAGGGGGGGGGGGGGGTGAAAAAGAAAAACACCCGTTATAATGAGCACTATGCTAGCAGGCACCGTATTTATGTGGTGCTGCCATATAAAACAAACAACTCAATGCTAAATTATCATCACATTTAGCAACACAGCTAACTTATAAAACTGACCTGAGTCACCAAAAATCTCCACCATCCTCTAAGCAATATTGCGCTTGTTCCCCGCTATAATTAGCTTTTCCTCCTGTTGGTAGCTGAACTTCTCACATGGAGCAAAACTATTCCACATGTACCGTTGCAGTACAACGGACCAGCAAGGAAGACTATCTTGTTTATGAAAGACTCTACATCCATTGGAGCCTGGCGTTAACCGGATTCATTTGCATAATATTGACCGTGGCCCAACTTCTTGACGCGCCGAAACCACTCAAACGGGCGGCGCCGGATCAACGGACGTGCACCGTAACAGTATAGCTTCCTCCCTGGCAGTTCGCCTTACCCCATACTGCGATGCCCAACATGCTGCTGCTAACAGTATCGATTCGTCCCCTGGCAGTTCGCCGAGCGCCACTCTGGACGCAAACTCTCATCCTTCGCTTCGCAACACACGACCACCCTCCTCGACAACATTTGAACCATTTGTAGAACCTCATCGGCGGCAGTTCAAGCTAGCTGCGGTGACCTTACGGTATGTTAACACCGCTGCACGAACACAATGTTAAAATGACACCAGCGAAGCAGCCGTGTGATGAAAACACGCGATTTTAACACTTTTATTTCTTGCGAAGTGATTACAGGTTTACCACAATATAACTGAAAATAACAATAACGTTTAGGAATTGAGTTGTTTTTTTAGATGTTACATTTGATCCCTACTACTCTTCCAATAGCTCCACTCATTAAAGACGTTTGGAAGGTTCTAGGTCTAGTAGTGTCTTCTGTCATTACTCCTCATATGACATGGTTAGGGTAATTCTGTCATTACTCCTCATATGACATGGTTAGGGTAATTCTGTCATTACTCCTCATATGACATGGTTAGGGTAATTCTGTCATTACTCCTCATATGACATGGTTAGGGTAATTCTGTCATTACTCCTCATATGACATGGTTAGGGTAATTCTGTCATTACTCATGACATGAAAAGGCTATGGTGAACCGGGCTTTATCCTGAACATTCCATCCATATACTGTGTTAGTCAACATTAATGATCCACAGGGAACAGCCCCGTTCCGTTAACCAGCTCATCTGTATTTTGTCTCCGAAAGTGAAGACCGCATCAGCGCTGAAATATGGAGCGTCTTGTCAAAGACGAACAGTATGAAATATGCTACTAAATAATGTCTGAAACACTGCTACCTTTGCACATCTGATGTCCTGATAAAATAGGGAGGCACTAAAATAGAGAAGCCTGAATTGATCTCAAACACTCTTCGGTCTCTGTGTAAAAAGCACAGAGGCGACAAAAGCAAGGCCAAATCCATTCCATACAGCACCTGTACTCACACTCTTCATCACACACAACTGCGTTCCTTTATTGCCACATTCTTCATCACACACACAATTCTGTTCCGTTATTACCACGATGACCACTTGGCGTAGGCTCGACAAATTAAACCCCGACAACACTTCAAACACCATCTAGCAACTCCGTCAGCAATGTTAAGATTCCCAGAGACTTGGGGTGAAGTTCTTGAAGAGCAACTATGACAATTATTAATAAATCCTTTGCTCAACCAGACCTGGGTTCAAATATCTAGGGGATTTTTGTTTGCTTTCGTAGTGTTTTAAAACAAGTAGGCATAGTTTAATGTTGGAATGTATTTGGAATTACACTTGGGAAATATGGAAAAAACAAAAAGCTATTAAACCAGGAATTTGAAATACAAAGAAATAATAATCTAATAGTAGGCTTTACGAAACTTATTTGAAAAACACTTTCTATAGAAAGTCGAGGCCGCATTACTGGGAAGAAAATGCACAGGAAATTATTTAAAAACCAACTCATTAAATCCCATGTATTTGAATGTCTTATCCCATCCACTGTAGATCCCAACTGGCCATTCACCAAGCCATACAAAGCTTAACCGTACTACCTGCCATCTCCAGTGACACAGAGACGGCAAAAGATCAAGACTAGAATCAAGATTAAATCCCAGTATGGATTATAATATCAGTGATCGGATCAATTTACACACATTACATTGGCTATAGCAGCACCATCTCATAGAACCATTTGTGCAATCAACAACTTCTTCCAGTCAAACGTCAGAGGCTTCTATTCCACATGATTAAGGCATTCTGTATTACATGTCTATATAACCCTTCAAATATAGAGGCCTAACATGGCAAATGCAGGCTTAAATCATGATAGTCTTTAACATCGTAGTATGTTATGATGTTAAGGTGAAGGGTATATCTTTGATATTTTCTATGAGCTCCATACTTGATGAATGGACTAATTTAAAAACATTCTGCATCCCATCACAAAATGTGCCTTGGCTTCTCAACATGTGGCCTCTACAATGTTAATTTTTAATTAACTTAAAATCACATTAACCTTTATTGTCAGATAAAAATGGAATGTCTACTAAAAATGTGATTAATCTCAGAGTAAATTCAGGGTACGAACCATTTTTTAAATTTAATTTCTAGTGTCTGTCTTCTGCTCCACATCCTTCATCCTGGAATGTGAGTACAAACTAAACTGCTCATAAAACATCTGAAACTATAAAAACCTGACATCCGTTCATTTCTTATGACTGTCATCACAAATCACATCACTATTTAAAGAGGTCTGGTGAACAGAGGATTGACCCTAACCTATGTATCCCCCAAACATAAATCATCAACCAGCAGGAAAACATACCAGATCCAAACTTCCATTCAACTTCTGCTCCACACATCACCACAGGGTTAAGAAAACACCTGCAATCTCACTAGGCCACACCAGGCTACACCGGACAGGATAGACCAGACTAAACCAGGCCAGGCCGGGCTAAATCAGACCAGATTAGAACAGGCTAGACCAGGCCAGATCAGACCAGGTACCACTTCCTCAAACCGTTCTAGAATCCTCTACTATGTATCAACCTCTACACTGCAGAACCTTCCCAGTGGACCAGACATTAACCACTGGGTTTCAAACCAACTATTAACCACTGGGTTTCTCACTGGGTTTGTCCTAATATTTGAACCATCCTTAAACTGACGTCTTACAATATAAAACAAACCAGTGCCTTGCCTTTCAGATCAGCAGGAAACACACACACACACACACCACAGCGCCACATCCATGCATTCCCTGATCACCTCAGAGGTGACACAAGACAGAATAATCAGAGATCAACAGAGGGAGAAATGTGCATGAAATAAAACCACTAAATAATATATTACAAAGAAAACCTCATGAATTATGAAGGCACATTCTGGAAGAACTGATCGTTTCAGATAAATGACTTCTTATGGGAGACTGGTACAGGAACTGTTCAAATATCAGGACCAATACCTTAATTTAGGTAAAAGGGACCATTTCATTCCAAAAAGAGGTGAGACCAAAACGGACATTTCCATTCAGAAAGAAGGATGGGGTTTCAAATGTTTTTTTTTATATGAAGGATTCTCTAAGTAACCCGAGTTAGATGACATCAGAAGTGATCACTCTGGATCCTGAAACTTGACCCTTGAAGCAACGTGTCCATTGGCTTCCTGGTGGGTCCTGTCTTAGAGCTGTGGAAGCCTTCAGGTGCTGTGCCAGGTCCATGCTACAGGGGGCGCCACCACTGCTGGGGATACAGAGCCACAGCAGCCAGTCGAATACAGACAGCTGTTTCCCTGTGGTGAGAGACAGGGCTGTCTGGACCAAGAGAGGACAGAGCAGTGAACTACAACTGCAGCCATGGGAGGATTGGGAACTGGAAAGTAGATGCAGTAGTATTGCATAGCTAGAGATCTAGAGAGGGGTGTGAGGGTGAAGGAGCCCCTGGGGGTTCTGGTTGGACCGGACTAAAACAGAGAGGGGTGTGAGGGTGAAGGAGCCCCTGGGAGTTCTGGTTGGACCGGACTAAAACAGAGAGGGGTGTGAGGGTGAGCGTCTCCGCCACCCAGGACAGTTTCTCTCCGATTCAGCTGCTCCACGACTTGCGGTTCTCCCCTCTTCTGTTAGTGATCTCTCCCCGTAAAACGGGCTGGTAGAACTCACTGCTGCGCCGATTCTCCTGGTTCTGTTTGGTGGAACACTCCCTTTGGAACACCCGGTCTGGACGCACAAGGACACCGTAACCAGGGTTACAGCGGAAGTAGTAATGCCCAGCTACGGAGCCATCGTTCTTACCTAGAGAGGAACAGGAGGCAGAGTGACAGAGAAAGTGGAAGAAGAGGAGTGAAAAGAAAGACAGAAGTAGAAGAAGAGAGAGGAGGGAGAGTGGAGAGGTGGAAGAGGAGAGAGGATGAAGGAGAGAGAAGAGGGAGAGGGCAGGAAAGAGAGGAGGGGGGGGGATCTACATTTTAGTGCTGAGTTGTCTGCTCTGATGAGGACAAGCGATGTGTATTTTAAGGCAAATTCAATTTGTTATGGTGCCATAAGAAATATATTAATAATACTTCATAGTAAACACACACACACACACACACACACACACACACACACACACGCAGCCTTGCAGAAACACACACGCGCAGCCTCGCAGAAACACACGCGCAGCCTCGCAGAAACACACGCGCACACGCGCAGCCTCGCAGAAACACACGCGCAGCCTCGCAGAAACACACGCGCGCACGCGCAGCCTCGCAGAAACACACGCGCGCACGCGCAGCCTCGCAGAAACACACACGCGCACGCGCAGCCTCGCAGAAACACACACGCGCACGCGCAGCCTCGCAGAAACACACACGCGCACGCGCAGCCTCGCAGAAACACACACGCGCACGCGCAGCCTCGCAGAAACACACGCACGCGCAGCCTCGCAGAAACACACGCACGCGCAGCCTGGCAGACACACCTGAGGGTGAGTCCAGCTCCACCCCGACCCACAAGCCCTCTGCAAACTCAGTGCTTCCCACGTAGCGCACGGTCCCGCCCTTATTGGTTCCCACAGTCACGCACACGCCTTCTCTCAGCCAATCAGGGAGCACATAGTCACGGCATGCCTCATCGTCATCCAGAATGATTTCCAGTCTCTCCAGACTCTCCTGTCCACTTTGTCTTTCTCCACTCTCCTCTTCCTCCCCCTGGACACCATGCTGGAATGACTTGAGGTCAGACGTGGACACTCTCAGCACGGAGAAGGGCTGGCTGCCCGTGGTGACACCAGGACCAGGGCCAGGGCAGGTGTTGTCAAGCTGAGGAGAGGCAGCAGTAACACCATTCCGGTCAGCTAGCCGTTGAGTTCTGGGTAATGTAGTGTCAGTAGCGTCACTTCCCTTTAGCCCCACCCCTTCCTCAATGAGGTTGAGGGGGGAGGAGGAGGGGCGGGTGGGGGTGTGTTCACCACCGGCCACGCCTGAAGCCTCCGACAAGGTTGCTGTGGAAACGCTTGTGGAGAAGTAACCGCTGGAGGCCTCGCTGATAGGGCTGAGGGGGTTGTCATGACAGTCATGCTGGGAAGATGGAACAGGATAAGGAGGGGCTTCAGTGGACTCCGACCACTTGTCATTGGTCAGGGCCGGGATCAGGGCGGTCCTTCCTAGCATAGCAACCTACAGGGAAATCACGGTAAAACCAATCACACCACAACGACAGGGAATTAAGAACTCTAACCCACCTCCTGGAAGAACTATCACCACAACCATCACCACCAAAATCATGACCACACCAAATACCACCTTTACCTCAAGAATCACAAAAAAATTACATGTCTACTTCCTCCACCAGAAAAATCATGATCAAAATGACCTCTATTTCCATCGCCACAATTATCTTCATCAAAACCACTACCACAACCAGTATATCATCATCATCATCAGGTCCCCTGTCTTTCCAACCATAAATTGATATTGCAGTAACTACATATCCTGGGGAGTGTTTGGAAATTAATAAGGACCCCTTTCAAGAAAAGGACCCTTTGTCAATCTGGTTCAAAGTTATAAAAGATTAAAAAGTGTTACAATTTAACACTGATATTCAGATTATGTTAATACAAGAACCGACCTCAACCAAACTACTAAGAAGTGAGATATCTGCCAAACTATAGGTAGAACATCAAACAGGGGAGCAGACAGAAGGATTGTTGAAGAGCAGAAAGACAGACAGAGGGTTCTTACCGGTTCTATCCGGATCTTGTTGTCTTCAGGGCTGGTGGTTTGCATGACAATACGAGGCACATGCTGCTGGAGAAGGACAGAACACATCATTATCTTCAATGGGAATGACAAAACACTTAGCAGAAATACTTTGGTATTTTCTCACATTGTCCATAATTAAAGAGTATGAATGCCAAAAAGCACTGTCGATAATATTCAGCTCTTATAATTGCTCGGAAACAATATTTAAATCCATTGTGGTATTATGTAGTAAAGGTTTGACCGAAATTGCAATTGCAATAATCTTGTCTATATGGAAATTAAACAGAACTCTTGGCTGGGCAAAAACCATACACTCATCAGCAACCTAAGACTTCCATATACACATACATGTTATAATAAATAACCGATCAACCTGTCCTGGCAAGACGAGGAGGAAATGACCTCTTGTTCATCCTCTTAAACATTCAAGAAAATTAAGATTAAAATAAATATTTCCTCCCAAACATCAAGAAATGCCCTTCAGGTTGTTACATTTCCATTGCTGTTATAGAACATTAGAGAACCAAAAAAGCTACAGTAACAGCAATTTTGTATAAACAAGAAAACATTTAACGATGCTTAATCTGTCTCATTATATTTAACACATTAGAAACTGTTATTGTGCCACCAGCTGGTGATTTACATACACATTCATTTTAAACATCCTTAGAGTTAGCTGCCTGCCTTCCTCATGGACAGAACATGTCTCATTGGCCTGAGTAAAATGAACTAGTTCTAGATGGGAATTCTCTGAATGCTTGAAAAACCATCCTCCACTGAAATGTAGATGAAAGGCCTTAATGGAAATGAGCACCTGGTAAATCCATGATGGAAGGATGAAAAAATATTCATGTCATTAGGAAATAATGTAATACACACAGTTTTTCTTTGCTCCAATTTAGACTGGTGTTTTGGCTTAAAGGAGGGCTGTAGCTTATTTGATGGTTCACAAGAAAATGGGAAAATATACTTTTTATTTTTCATTTTTGTGAATTCCTGTGAATAATGAAAACAATGTTTTAAAAAGGCTTCAGTAGGGTTGTGACAGATCCAGTGAATTTGACCATCATCTGCAGCCCACCTGCTGAATAAGCTGGAGGCCACAGTTTTCCAGGTTCCCTACCTGAAGGGAGTGAGGCGAGGGGCGCAGGGGCTCCTTTTTGTCATCGCGGGAGGGGAACAGGGACTTGAGAAGCTTGGGCATCACCAGGGCTTTGACTGAAAGATAAGAGGCAGCAAGCCCTGAACGACCTGAGGGGAGAATGGTGAAAGAGGAGGAGAAGCAAATACAACAGGGGAGGAGAGGAAGTAGCAGAAGGAGGAGAGGGGAGAGAGAAGAGGGAGTAGCAGAAGGAGGAGAGGGCAGAGAGAAGAGGGAGTAGCAGTAGGAGGAGAGGGCAGAGAGAAGAGGGAGTAGCAGAAGGTGGAGAGGGGAGAGAGAAGAGGGAGTAGCAGAAGGAGGAGAGGGGAGAGAGAAGAGGGAGTAGCAGAAGGAGGAGAGGGGAGAGAGAAGAGGGAGTAACAGTAGGAAGACAGGGAAAAAAGGAGGAACAGGCGGCGGTTTGGAAAGGAGGGTAGGTGTGAGAAGACAGCAAGTTGAAATGCAAACCCAAGAAATGACAATTAAAAAAGACACATGAAGAAGAAATGGCTGGATAAGGTCAGAGAGAAAACAAATAATTCATTAAAGATTTTAGGATGTAATAAAATTATAATCTGTTGATTATAATCATTATAGGTGATGGCTAATTAATCTAAATGATTAATTACCTTTGATCACACAACCATTAAAATTACATCACGGAGAGAAAAGAAACAGGCAATATTATAATGTATGTATAATGTGTGTAGACACAAACAAACCAAACCCCTCCCCCACCACATGAAAACAGAGTTTAAAGATGAGAACATACACTAGTATGAAGGACTGATGGACACACCAGAGGTTTAAAACACACAGATGTCGAGGCGGACCAAGATGGAAAACAGAGATGGAAAAGGACAGATCTAGAAGGACAGAGAAGGCGGAGAACCGAGATCGCGAAGGACAGAGAAGGCGGAGAACCGAGATCGCGGAGGACAGAGATCTAGAAAGACAGATTTAGAAGGACCGAGACGGAGGAGAACAGAGACGGAGAACAGAGACGAAGGAGTACAGATCTAGGACAGAGAAGGACAGAGATGGGGGAGGATAGATCTAGGACAGAGAAGGACAGAGATGGGGGAGGATAGATCTAGGACAGAGAAGGACAGAGAAGGACAGAGATGGGGGAGGATAGAGTTCTAGAAGGACAGAGATGGGGGAGGATAGAGTTCTAGAAGGACAGAGAAGGACAGAGATGGGGGAGGATAGAGTTCTAGAAAGATAGAGATGGGGGAGGATAGAGTTTTAGAAGGACAGAGTGTGACATATTGAGGTAGTCCAGTCCGCCAGGTTCACGGACCAGAGGAGAAAGGATGAGACGTTGGCTGGAGGAGGGCAGTTTGGCTGTCAGGGTCTTACCTGGGTCTGGCTCCTGGTTCTGTGGGGGCACAGTGGGGGGCGAGGGGGAGGGGGTCGGGCGAGGCATGGTGCGGCTGAACTGGGGCGAGGTCATGAAGATATCCTGCTGGCTCTCCCAGCGACTCTACAGAAGAGGAGACCCAACCAGGCATAGAGAGACAAAATGAGGAGACCCAACCAGGCATAGAGAGACATAATGAGGAGACCCAACCAGGCATAGAGAGACATAATGAGGAGACTGACACTGGCAGCTGAAGGTGTTTTAGATGGTTTCGCTTCCAACACAAGGCCGGGAATTCTCACCTTGTTGTCTTCCAGGTTGCAGTTTGAGGACAGGTCCTGTCTGCTTCCAGAAAGCTGAGAAGAGAAGAAGAGCAAAAGAAAGAGGGGATGAGGGAGAGAAATAGGGGATGAGGAAGAGAAATGGGATGAGGGAGAAAAAGATGGATGCCATGACTGCTGTTTAAAACTTTCAGATGTGCATAGATGAGTCAATCTGTAGGAATAATGTAGGAATAATAATGCCACGTTACTGAAGTTTGTTAGAAACAGGTTACAGAAGCCACAATGTGAATAGGGACCATATATTTTTAAGTTTTCTTTTCAGTTTGCAAATTGGTATTTTGTCTAAACTTTGGTCAAGTAAAGCAGAGAAGTATCAGCATTTTTTGGACTTCCCCCATCTGGATGGTTAGTCTTACTGGGTTTATATGTAGGAAATTCTTGTACGACTTTTTGAGATGGAACTCCAAGCCTGTAGACCAGGGCTGCTCAATCCTGTTCCTGGAGAGCTACCATCCTGTATGTTCTCTCTACAACCCTAGTTTTGCATTCCTGATTCTAATGATGAGCTGTACGAAAAACTAAGTCAGGTTAGTCACAACTTGGTTTGAAGAGAAAACCTCCCGGATTGTAGATCTCCAGGAATTGGATTGAGCAGCCCTGCTGTATATGAATAAGATGATTGATTTCACTGCTCTTTCTATCTACTGTATTCGGCTCCAAAAAAAAAGAAATTATCACAGTATAACACCAAGTAAATTACATTTTGGGGATATCAATCTGTCCAGTTAGGAAGCTTAAGCGATTGGTGCAAATGAAAGTGACAGGTGCCCTGGAGAGGCAACAGCAAGACAACCCCCAGAAAGGGAATGGATTTGCAGGTAGTGGCCACAGAAAATTGCTCTCCTTATCCTACCGGACCGATTCTTCTTTAGTTTTGCTGGTGTGTTCGTAGTATGAGGCGGTATCTGCAGCCCATTCAGGTTGCACATATAGTCCAGCTCCTCCAGGATGACACATCAATACAATACATGCTGTCGCAAGAAGGTTTGCTCTGTCTCCCAGTAGTCTCAAGAGCATGGAGTAGATACCAGGAGACGGGCCGTTACACCAGGAGAGCTGGACAGGTCCGTAGGAGGGCATCAACCCAGCAGCAGGACCGGTATCTTCTCCTTTGTGCGAGGAGAAACAGGAGGAGCACTCCCAGAGCCCTACAAAATGACCTGCGGGTTACTGGTGTGCTTGTTTTTGACCAAACTGTCAGAAACATACTCAATGAGGGTGGCACGAGGGCCCGATGTCCTCTAGTGGGACCTATGCTCATAGCCCAGCACCCTGTTCTCTTCATAGATGAGAGCAGGTTCACACAGAGCACATGTGACAGTCGAGTGTGGAGACGCTGTGGTGAACATTATGCTGCCTGCAACATCATCCAGCATGACCAGTTTGGCGGTGGGTCAGTGATGGTCTGGGGAGGCATATCCTTGGAGGGTCACACAGACCTCCATGTGCTAGCCAACAGTAACCTGACTGCTGTTAGGTACCGGAATTAAATGCTCAAATCCATCGTTAGACCTTATGCTGGTGCAGTGGGCCCTGGGTTCCTCCTGGTGCAGGACAATGCCCAGCCTCATGTGGCCAGAGTGTGTAGGCAGTTCCTGGAGCAGGAAGGCATTGATGCCATTGACTGGTCTTCACGTTCCCCAGACCTGAATCCACTTGATATCCTCTGGGACATTATGTATCAGTGCATCTGACGCCGCCAAGTAGTGCCACAGACTGTCCAGGAGTTCACTGATGCCATGAACCAGGTCTGGGAGGAGATCCCCCAGGACACCATCCACCGTCTCATCAGGACCATGGCTAGATGTTGTCGGGAGTACATACAGGCACGTGGGGGCCAGACACACTACTGAGTCACATTGTGTGTTGAAAGTTGGAACAGCCTGTGATTTCAACTGTTTACTTTGATTTTCGGCGCAAGTATAAATCCAGCCCTCAATCGGTTGGTGATTTTGTTTTTCATTGAACATTGTTAGGTCATTTTGTTATCAACAAATTACACAATGTACAGTAAAAAAAAAAACAGTGTACATTGTTGATATACGTCCAGCCCCTCTATTCTACCTTATGTGTTTAACATACTATGGTAATTACTCAACAGGTAATTTGGCTGTTGCCGGACTAGTTTCTCAGTCTCTCAATCAAGTCAAGTTGAAACATAAAACATGTTTTTATATTGTTGATGCTGTCACCATCCATGATGGCTATAATTTTCCCACATCTCTAAAGACAGCTGCCATTAAGCCCCTATTAAAAAAGAGAACACTGGATGCATCTATATTGAACAACTATAGACCTGTATTAAATCTCCCTTTTATAGGTAAGATCATTGAGTAGGTTGTCTTCAATCAACTCAGCAATTTTGTGAACTCAAGCAGTCTCTTAGACACATTTCAGTCAGGTTTCTGACCTCACCACAGTACTGAAACAGGGCTGACAGAGGTTTTAAGTGATATATGGCTGAATACTGATTCAGATAAAATAACAGTTCTGGTTCTATTAGATCTCAGTGCAGCATTTGACACTGTAGATCATAGAACACTTATAGATAGGCTGGAAAATTGGGTAGGACTCTCCTGGACAGTTCTTAGTTGGTTCAGGTCTTATTTAAATGGCCGGAGTTCCTTTGTCACCATTGGCAATCATGTTAGGGTGGCTATGACATACGGAGTTCCACAGGGATCAGTACTTGGACCGCTTCTATTCAATCTCTATATGCTACCTCTGGGCCAAATTCTACAGAACAACATTAACTACCACAGCTATGCACAAGATACTCAAATATATATGGCTCTTGAACCGTATGACAACAGCTCAATAAACTCACTGTGTCACTGTATAAAGCACATAAATGCCTGGATGAACCAAAATTGTCTACAATAAAACCAAGATAAAACAGATTGTGTTTGGCAACAAAAATAAAATAACTAGTATTAGTAAAGAGCTGGATTCTCTGGCCCTAAAAACCAGAGACCAAGTGCGTAATTTTGGTGTTCTGATGACTCAATCTACCAAAACAGCATTCTATCATCTTAAAAATATAGCCAGAATGAAGGGCTTGGTGTCCCAAAAAGTCCAAGAGAAGCTCATCCATGCTTTTATCTCTAGTAGGGTTGACTACTGTAATGGCCTCTTAACTGGACTCCAGAAAAAGACTGTAAAACAACTCATTCAGAATGCTACTGCTAGAATGTTAACCAGTACCAAAAGAACAGAGCACATCACTCCGGTTCTTAAATCTTTGAATTGGCTTCCAGTCAGTTACAGAATAGATTTCAAAGTGGTGATTTAGTTTATAAATCTCTGAATGGTTTAGGACCGGAATACATTTCTGATGTTTGAAGAATATAAACCAAGCAGGGCTCTTAGATCCATGAACACAGGTCAGCTAGTAGAGCCCAGAGTCCAAACTAAACATGGTCAAGCTGTATTTAACAGTTATGCAGCACACAACTGGAATAAACTACCAGAAGATCTTAGACGTGCCCCAAACATAATTTTTTTTTTTAAATGCAGGTTAAAAACACTTTTCACGTGCCTATGACTGAGCGTTTCAACTTAACCACACTATTAGCCTTGTAGCTTTTATAGTTATATAGCTTCCTCATGGAATCTACCATTTATGTTAGAATTTTTCTACTTTCTTATTCTATGTAAAGCAGACGTTTTTATTCTAGTATTTGTTTTTAAACTATTGTATTTTTATATTTTTCTTTTTCTTTGTAAAGTACATGCATTGTGCTGTATAAATAAACTGGCTTGCTATCATTGAAACATGTCCAACCCCAGGTGTTTATCTGTAGGATGATTTACCCTGTGGACACTGGGGGAGCTGAGACTTCGTCTGTTGCCCCGCCCTTTACCTGCCAGGTGCTCCTTCACTGCCACCTCCTGCGCGCACACACACACACACACACACACACACACACACACACACACACACAGAAACATTGGTCCTATAACCTAGCATAACAATACAGCATTTAGTGTTTCTGGGATCCTGAGGTGGACATGTAGTTTTGTCATACCGCTACACAGAGGACTGACATAATTAACTGATGATAAGTCTTTGACTGTAAATCAGCAGAGTGGTTGTAATGTAGTTGTACAGGAAGTTTGTCAGTGGAGCCTATGGGGCCAGAACCGTGTGTAGGAACCTGTCGTAGGCGGTCCAGGGTCAGGATGTTCTCCACGGCCAGGACACTGCGGAGGTATTTCTCAATGGCCGCTTCGTTGTCGGCTGACTTAGGGTTCTCAGCACTGGCGGCGAGACGAGCCAGCATCTCCCTGTCCTCTGAGCCCTGGGCGTCCTAGGACCAACAGAAAACATCTATCAACACACTGTCATAACAGACAGAAGACAGACACATACAGACATGCAAGAGAGATTGGGATAGTCTGGAGAGTTGGGTTGCACGATATCGTTTCAGCTTCCACAATAGTCACATCGTGTGATTTAGGCAGGTCAACATACAGGTGCTGGTCATGAAAATAGATCAATCAAAAAGGTGATTTCAGTAATTCCATTCAAAAAGTTAAACTTGTAAAATGTATACATTCCACACAGACTGATATATTTCGAGTGTTAATTTATTTAAATTTTGATGATTATAACGGACAACTAATGAAAACCCCAAATTCAGTATCTCAGAAAATTTGAATATTGTGAAAAGGTTCAATATTAAAAGACACATGGTGCCACACTCTAATCAACTAACTCAAAACACCTGCAAAGGCCTTAAAAGGGTCTCTCAGCCTAGTCCTGTAGGCAACACAATCATGGGGAAGACTGCTGACTTGACAGCTGTCCAAAAGATGACCATTGACACCTTGCACAAGGAGGGCAAGACACAAAAGGTCATTGCTAAAGAGGCTGGCTGTTCATAGAGCTCTTGTCCAAGCACATTAATAGAGAGGCGAAGGGAAGGAAAAGATGTGGTAGAAAAAAAGTGTACAAGCAGTAGGGATAACCACACCCTGGAGACGATTGTGAAACAAAACCCATTCAAAAATGTGGGGGAGATACACAAAGAGTGGACTGCAGCTGGAGTCAGTGCTTCAAGAACCACCACGCACAGACGTATGCAAGACATGGGTTTCAGCTGTCGCATTCTTTGTGTCAAGCCACTCTTGAACAAGACAGAGCGTCAGAAGCGTCTCGCCTGGGCTAAAGACAAAAAGGACTGGACTGCTGCCGAGTGGTGCAAAGTTAGGTTCTCTGATTAAAGTAAATTTAGCATTTCCTTTGGAAATCAAGGTCCCAGAGTCTGGAGGAAGAGAGGAGAGGCACAGAATCCATGTTGCTTGAGGTCCAGTGTAAAGTTTCCACAGTCTATGATGGTTTGGGGTGCCATGTCATCTGCTGGTGTTGGTCCACTGTGTTTTCTGAGGTCCAAGGTCAACGCAGCCGTCTACCATGAAGTTTTAGAGCACTTCATGCTTCCTGCTGCTGACCAACTTTATGGAGATGCAGATTTCCTTTTCCAACAGGACTTGGCACCTGCACACAGTGCCAAAGCTACCAGTACCTGTTTTAAAGACCCTGTTCTTAATTGGCCAGAAAACTCGCCAGATCTTAACCCTATATAAAATCTATGTGGTATTGTGAAGAGGAAGATGGGATACGCCAGACCCAACAATGCAGAAGAGCTGAAGGCCACTATCAGAGCAACCTGGGCTCTCATAACACCTGAGCAGTGCCACAGACTGATTGACTCCATGCCACACTGCATTGCTGCAGTAATTCAGGCAAAAGGAGCCCCAACTAAGTATTGAGTGCTGTACATGTTCATACTTTTCATGTTCATACCTTTCAGTTGGCCAACATTTCTAAAAATAATTTTTCTGTATTGGTCTTAAGTAATATTCAAGTATTCGGAGATACTGAATTTGGGATTTTCATTAGTTGTCAGTTATAATCATCACAATTAAAAGAAATAAACACAAAATATATCAGTCTGTGTGGAATGAATGTATACAAGTTTCACTTTTTGAATGGAATTTCTGAAATAAATACACTTTTTGATGATATTCATATGTTATGACCAGCACCTATATATCAGTCTACAAAATATATTTTTCTAATGGAAAACCAGCATTATATCTGTCTGATATAAGGTAATTTACTCAGATTTATGGGTTAATACACAGTTAATTATTATTATTTTAAACACGATTCATTGCTGCACTTAGTTGACGTGCAGGCTCTACTTGCGCTTGACGAAATGATGAGCGGGGAACAGGCAAAAACGACAGAAATGGAGAATTCGGTTGCAAAAAGAAATGCATCGTCAATTACATGGAAATATTTTGGCTACAGACAGAATGATGTTGACCAAAAACAGGTACTTTGTTGAGAGTGCCTTGCAATTGTTGCCACAACACAACTAATTTGTTCAATCGTTTAAGGCGACACCACAAAGCTTCGAATGACGAGTGCAAAGCATCTCAATGCCCTCCAAAGCAAAAATCTATTTCGGATGTCTTTGCCAGTATTACACCATACGAGAAAGTTTCCAAACGCAGAGAGAAATTACAGATTCAATAACATTTCACATCGCCAAAGACATGGTACCAATTAACACGGTTACCAAAGAGGTTTTTTAAAACATGATCCGGTCGCTTGACAAGCGGTATGTAATGCCATCACCAAGGTTATTATAGTTTTGGATTTTTTATTAGTTTTTATTTTTATTTCATTTTCACTTTTTAGTGTTAATCAGTTTAGTGTTAATTAGTTTTTAAAGTGGTTTTGCTATTTTATTTTTTATTTTTTGAAAATGCTTAGTTTTAGTTTAGTTTTTATAAGTATTGTGTAATAATAACTCTAAACATCATACACTTTTAGAAAATATTCATTCAACAATAAAACCAGTACATAAAATGTACATATGGGCACAAATATGTAAACAGTCTACACTCCTCAATAAATGCAAAATGTGGAAGTGACGTGTGCCAAGAAAAAAAACTAAACAGCCAACAGACTAAAGAAGACATACATGATGAACCGCATGTATTCAACTCATTTTGAGTCACACAAGAAATTTTTGTCAGAATGTCAGAGAGCTTAATCTGAGAAAAGAACATGACAAATAAAAATAAAAAATGTACTTGTGTCTCATGTGGGTGTGTGTGTGTGTTTGTGAATGAATGTGCATGGGTAAGAGAGAGATGGTTTTACTTCAGTCAAGCAATAATTTCTTATTGATCTTGAGAAAAACACGTTGCTCCAGAGATGTAGTTGTTCTGTTTCTCAGGCAAGATGACAGCAGTCCACAATGCAATGGTGTCTCATTAAACAGTCCCTGTTTCACTTCGCAGAAATACTTCTCCATTTCGATCAACAGACTATCGGTCAGATTAGGCTGATTTGTGGAGGACACGTTGACCTCTATACGGGATGCAAGGAAGCGGTATTTCTGAAGGACAGCAAGAGGGGCTCCTGTTGGCGGAGGGGTGTGTGTGTGTGTGTGTGTGTGTGTGTGTGTATGTGTGTGTGGGTGTGTGAGTGACAGAGAGACGGAGGGAGAGCAGGGAAAGGAAACACAGCTGAGCGAATACTCTGCGTGTTTTAAATAGTGTTAAAAAAGGAAGGACATTGACAAAGACGAAAACTAAGAACATTTACTCTATAATTTTATTTTCGTTAGTCTTGTCAACCACACATTACAATTTTAGTTAGTTAGCGTTTTTTTGTAATGCCTCGTTTTTATTTTTATTTCAGTTAACGACAATGTTTTTTTCCACCCAGTTTTCGTTTTTTTGTTCGTTTTCGTTAACGATTATAACCTTGGCCATCACGCAACTATTTTTCTCAAGTTGCCATCCCAGAGCTGTAAGAGAAATGCAAGACAAGTTGAAACAGAGCTGTCACAAGTGTAATATTATACAGCAACAACAGACTTGTGGTCCAGCCGGACAACGGAGCCCTACATAAGTCTGACCATACACTTTATTAATAAGGACTTCCACCTGAAAAGTCACTGTTTGCAAACTGCATTTTTCCCAGAGGATCATACAAGTGAGAACATTGCAACAGGGATGAGAGAAGCTTTAGCTGATTGGGGCCTAGATGAGAGTCGTCTAGTCTGTATTACAGCAGACAATGCCACGAACATGGTTAAGGCTGCACCTGAACAAGTGGACCAGATTGCAGTGCTTTGGCCACAGACTGCATCTGTCTAATTTCGCATTCTATTTTACTACTGTTGCTATTGCTGTTACATATTAATACCTAGCAACCTGTTCTGAAATAAAAATTTTCATGAGTTTCATACATTTTAATTGTAGAGGATGGGGCTGGGGAAGAATGAAAGATACACACTGTCAGGTTGATCGCCAAAGCTCTTTCTGAAGACATCCTGTATTTTTTCATATCAGTGACTACAATACTCGGCCCTCATTCAGGGTGATTGCGGTTGGTGGGTGGATTGGTGGGTGTCCCTTTGGTTGATGCTTGGCAATGTGGGTGGATTGATTTCTTGCCTGTTGGGCCCTGTCCGGGGCCTCCCCCGAGTAGGGCCACAGTGTCACTGGACCCCCCGTCTCAGCCCCAAGGTCTTACGCTGCTATATTATTGTGCTGGGGGAGTAGGGTCAGTTCTCCTTCTCCACTATAAGTCCTTGTAGATATAAGGAATGCATTTTCTAGATTTTCCCTGTCTCCTGCCATTTTAAACTTAGGAGGACATGAGGTCTTGGCCCACACCTGCGGAGTACCAGGCTTGAAATACTCATTGCTGTCCCTGCCCTAAGTCCTCCTGGTTGTGTTTCAGATCAAAATGATACCTGACGATTTCAGCTGCCACTGTGCTGCCACCACCCCCTCCCCTGTGTTGTCCCTGTCCTTGTACATCTGGTCATGCTTCCGACCTGGACTAGGTTTAAATAGACTCTAGACTCAGCCCACATGCATTAATTAATTATTATAATTGTACTCTTAATATGTTCACCTGGCACAGCCAGAAGAGGACTGGTCACCCCTCTAAGCCTAGGTCCTCTCTAGGTTTCTTCCTAAATTTCGGCCTTAGGGAGTTTTTCCTAGCCACTGAAATTCAACACTACTGTTGTTTGCTCCTTGGGGTTTAAGGCCAGGTGTTTTGTAAAAGCACTTTATGGCAACTGCTGATGTAAAAAGGGCTTTATAAATACATTTGATTGATTGATCGATTGACTGCCATGGTAGCCGATTTTATTCTGCCATTTCCTGCGTCCTCAGAACTCACCCCAGGGATGTTGGAGACCACCTCGAATGTAACGCCACAACCAGGAATGGTTGATCGCGTGGACATCCTCTTCAGGAGGTTCTGGGCGAAGCCCTGTCGACCCGGGTTCAGGTTGACACAGATCCGTTTCCTCAGGACGAGCTGCATGTCGGCCGGGTGGCTGAGCTGAACCACACAGCGGACCGTCAGATACACCCTCTGATCCAGCCAGGCTCCTCCACGACTCAGCTGCGGACACTCGTGCACTGTGCAGTCCCATGACGCCTCAGCCTTCACCTAGCGCAGAACAGGATGGGTTAACATTACCAATCACATGGCAGAGAGGGATCACTTTGAAAAAAAACTGCTTTCAGAATTCCCAGTCCGGATACCCACCTCTCCATCATAGTGTTTGACGATCTGCAGGTCGAAGAAGTCGTCCTCATCCTCACCGCACAGAGTGGCGTCCCAGCCGCCCGTCTCTGGGACTTCCAAGGCCTCCTGGGAACTGAAGTCATCCGCTGGAGAGACCGTGACAGACGCATAGAAAACATAAATATGAGATAGCGGAGGAGAGATACGAGCTAGATTAATGAAAGTCAAGTTTTGAAAGACATAGAAATATAGAAAAATGATCTACCACTGAGGTCCAGGAAAAGCACTGGTGTGTGAGTCTCCATGCCAGGTAGAGGAACCCTGACAAGACATTAGGAGACAGATGAATGATGCTGACATTTAATGTCTAGAACCCCCCCACACAGTCCCTTTCTCTCACCACTCTGCAGGCGCTCCAGGAATGCCACTCCCAGCTGAGGGAACCATGACAGCATTCCTCTCCTCAGTCAGAGTCAGACGCCATTCCAACAGCTGTGCCTCCCTCTCAGCATCATCCTCCGTCTTCTCTGCAGAAGAAACAACAATGACCATCCTCAGTCTTCTCTAGAAGAAGCACAACAATGACCATCCTCAGTCTTCTCTAGAAGAAGCACAACAATGACCATCCTCAGTCTTCTCTAGAAGAAGCACAACAATGACCATCCTCAGTCTTCTCTAGAAGAAACAACAATGACCATCCTCAGTCTTCTCTAGAAGAAACACAACAATGACCATCCTAAGTCTTCTCTAGAAGAAACACAACAATGACCATCCTCAGTCTTCTCTAGAACACAACAATGACCATCCTCAGTCTTCTCTAGAACACAACAATGACCATCCTCAGTCTTCTCTAGAAGAAGCACAACAATGACCATCCTCAGTCTTCTCTAGAAGAAGCACAACAATGACCATCCTCAGTCTTCTCTAGACGAAGCACAACAATGACCATCCTCAGACTTCTCTAGAAGAAGCACAACAATGACCATCCTCAGTCGTCTCTAGAAGAAGCACAACAATGACCATCCTCAGTCGTCTCTAGAAGAAGCACAACAATGACCATCCTCAGTCTTCTCTAGAAGAAGCACAACAATGACCATCCTCAGTCTTCTCTAGAAGAAACACAACAATGACCATCCTCAGTCTTCTCTAGAACACAACAATGACCATCCTCAGTCTTCTCTAGAACACAACAATGACCATCCTCAGTCTTCTCTAGAACACAACAATGACCATCCTCAGTCTTCTCTAGAACACAACAATGACCATCCTCAGTCTTCTCTAGAACACGCACAACAATGACCATCCTCAGTCTTCTCTAGAAGAAGCACAACAATGACCATCCTCAGTCTTCTCTAGAAGAAGCACAACAATGACCATCCTCAGTCTTCTCTAGAAGAAGCACAACAATGACCATCCTCAGTCTTCTCTAGAAGAAGCACAACAATGACCATCCTCAGTCTTCTCTAGAAGAAGCACAACAATGACCATCCTCAGTCGTCTCTAGAAGAAGCACAACAATGACCATCCTCAGTCTTCTCTAGAAGAAGCACAACAATGACCATCCTCAGTCTTCTCTAGAAGAAGCACAACAATGACCATCCTCAGTCTTCTCTAGAAGAAGCACAACAATGACCATCCTCAGTCTTCTCTAGAAGAAACACAACAATGACCATCCTCAGTCTTCTCTAGAACACAACAATGACCATCCTCAGTCTTCTCTAGAAGAAGCACAACAATGACCATCCTCAGTCTTCTCTAGAAGAAGCACAACAATGACCATCCTCAGTCTTCTCTAGAAGAAACACAACAATGACCATTCTGTGTTATTTCCTGACATCACCTCCACCCCTTCCCTGTGCAGAGGAATGTTTCCTGACATCACCTCCAATCCTTCCCTCTTTGACCTGTCGTACTTCCCCACTCCGGCGGTGTTACCTGGCTTGCTGACCAGGGTCTGGAGATGTTGGTCCAGATACTCCTGTCTCTTGGTGAGCGCAGTCAGCCACTGGCGACGAAGACGCTCCAGATCACGCTCCTATTGGACGGAGCACACACACCGACAACCAATCACCGCCAGCACAACAGAGCCAATCAACCAGATGAAACAATCACCAAAAGACACAGACATGACAAATCTATCACAGTGGAGTCGGTAGAGTCTCTGTGCAGCGGGGGTGGAGTCGGTAGAGTCTATCTGTGCAGCGGGGGTGGAGTCAGTAGAGTCTATCTGTGCAGCGGGGGTGGAGTCGGTAGAGGAGGTGGAGTCATTCAACAATCTGTAAAAGACAGATACCTGATAACTGTCCATCTCGTCCCCCTCCACTGAGACTCCGTGGTTATTGGCCTTGGTCTGGGGGGTTGGTCTGATCTCCACACAGCCCACTGACACAGCCAGGACCACCTCAGCGATCAGGGGCATGGTGCCACTGTCCTGGACAGACTTCACCTCCACCTGCAGGCGCCTCGACTGGCCCTGAAGAACACAACACTTACCGTTTAGAAACTAATCAGGCTGATCAGCATATTAGGGATCAACATGGAAGCTTCCTTTACTCAAGTTGTTTTGCTTTCTTGCTAATTTTAATATGCCAATGTATTTCATGCGTTTATGTATTTCATGTGCCAATGTAGAATTCCTTAAACAAGGGAAATCCCCTCTGTGGATGGTCACATGACACACACGTAACACCCACCTGTCGTAGTTGAAATATGCCTCCTGTACGAACATCCCTGGCAGGCAACACCTCTACAGGCATGAAGTCTCCGTTCTCATTGATCTCCAACACCTGGACCCACATCTCCAAGCGGCGTGTCACCTCACTCCACCTGCAGGGGGAGACAGAACGGTTTCATAACATCCTAACATAAGGCATCTTAACACTAGACCCGCCAGGCCTTTCAGACCCCCAGTATCCGCCAGAGCCAACGCCGTTTCTCTTCATTAATCAATCAATCAAATTTATTTATAAAGCCCTTTTTACAACAGCAGTTGTCACAAAGTGCTTTACAGAGACACCCGGCCTTAAACCCCAAGCAGCAAACAACAATAGTGTTGAATTTCAGTGGCTAGGAAAAACTCCCTAAGAAGGTCGAATTTTAGGAAGAAACCTAGAGAGGACCCAGGCTCAGAGGGGTGACCAGTCCTCTTCTGGCTTTGCCGGGTGAGATATTAAGAGTCCAATTGGAATAATAAAAAATACATTTCTCTGGGCTAAATCCAGAGTCTATTAGATTTTTAGACTAGGTCAGAAATATGACCGCAGGTGTGGACCAGGACCTCATCTCCTCCTAAAATTTTAAACTGGAGGAGACTGAGAAAAGTTAGTAGTGCATTAGCAAACAAATCGTCCCTATTAGCATAGACATTCTCCTCCACAGCATCACCATCCAGCCAGAGCATCAGTTCATCTACTGGGTCATCAGCAAACTATATAGAATAGTCTAAAATAATGCTTTTTCAGAATTTGTTTGTTTAAAATGTCTAATGAATTTGAAGAATACAGGAATCTGGTTGTACTGAAGGTCTCATAATTAGAATCCAAAAAAACAATTTAAATTCATGCTATTGATAGAATTTTCTAAATTAAAATTAGCCTGCACCACATTTATATTAACCAGACTATTCCATTCAAATGTTGCTTTTACTTTAATGTTATTTTGATGATGTAGAAGGTAAAATAAGACACATTATCAACCAATCAGAGGATTTACAAGATCAGAGGATTTACACATGATTAGCCTAATATAGGCATAAAGCACAGAAATTTGATAAACATGATACATTGTAAAGGATGAATAACACAAATAGCCATATGTGGGCCTGTTAATGCTATGCTTGTAAACAATTTCAAAGAATGATTTATAATAGCCAACATAATTAAATATACTGTTATATTTTACTGTTTCAAAAATGCCTAGACAAATAAAAGGATGTTTGATATTTTCTTTCTCTCCTAATGAAAAATAATAACGTATAATATCTTTGTTGAATTGCTGAAGATACTGTTTGTATTATGTTCCAATAATAATTAATTGGATGAATAGTCAAGGAAACCATTTCTATTTCATTTTGCTAATAATTATTTTGAGTAATGCATTCGATGAATTATATAAGAAGCTGAATCTTCAGTAAAATTCAGCAAAAATGTATAGACCGATGACAGGATGTTTGATATTTAGTTTCTCTCCTAATGAAAAACAGTAACGTGTAATACGTTTGATGAAATGTTGAGGATATCGTTTGTATTTCGTTTCTCAAATAATTATTCAGCATAATACATTTGATGAATTAGCTTACATAAGAAGCTAATTCTTCAGTAAAATAATCAGCACAACTTCATAGAGATGATAGCATGTTTGATATTTTGTTTCTCTCCTGATGAAAAACAGTAATGTGCGATATATGATTTTAAAATCGGTTAAATTGTCGAGAAGCCTATATCATTTGTATTATGTTTCAATAATAGTCTAATAGCCAATATGTTGGATGGTCAAGGAAATCATTTAAGTTGAAATAATTGTAAGTTCATTCAAATTAATTCATCTGGGAGTATTGTGCATTCATCCATTGATGTCAGGCATTCAGTGAGGGGTGATTTGTGCCTGGATACCATTTGGGTACCAATGCTAAGTGTCGTGGGCTGTTGGCGGATTAAGTCGGAAAACAGGGTAAAAAAAAACTGGTAAATAGTCTCTAAATACTTTGTTTGTGAGTTTAGAATTCTGACAATGGAACAGTATAATATACACCTATTTAGGAACAGTCACAGAAGGAGGAGGGGTAGCTTTCAAAATGGCAGTTTTATTTTAATTACAATCAAACAGCACTTGATGTAGGCATTTGGTGGTTCTAGTGTTAAGGGGTGGAAACGGTGTGCGTACCCATCTCCTAGTGTTAGCGGGTGGAAACGGTGTGCGTACCCATCTCCTAGTGTTAGCGGGTGGAAACGGTGTGCGTACCCATCTCCTAGTGTTAACGGGTGGAAACGATGTGCGTACCCATCTCCTAGTGTTAACGGGTGGAAACGGTGTGCGTACCCATCTCCTAGTGTTAACGGGTGGAAACGGTGTGCGTACCCATCTCCTAGTGTTAACGGGTGGAAACGGTGTGCGTACCCATCTCCTAGTGTTAACGGGTGGAAACGTGTGCGTACCCATCTCCTAGTGTTAACGGGTGGAAACGCTGTGCGTACCTATCTCGTAGTGTTAATGGGTGGAAACGATGTGCGTACCTATCTCGTAGTGTTAACGGGTGGAAACGTGTGCGTACCCATCTCCTAGTGTTAACGGGTGGAAACGCTGTGCGTACCTATCTCGTAGTGTTAATGGGTGGAAACGATGTGCGTACCTATCTCGTAGTGTTCGGGTCTTAGCCTGTATGATGCTGAGGTCCCAGAGGGCGGGGTTTCTGCCGGGATCAGCCTGTCGGTGTCCGTACACCTCAATGGCCAACGCCCCCTCCGTCAAATACTCTATAAACTCCTCTGTTACTGCCACAGCTATCTCCTATGGAGAGAAAAGGAATATTGCATGTGAAAACCCACATTAGATTCATTAGCACAAACAAACATTCCATAAACATGACATAAACCCAGCACAACAGAACAAGGGAAAACAAGCATTTTTATCATGTTAATAAATCAGGTTTTAACTGAAATGCCAGTCAAACCTTAAACTGAAATGCCAGTCATACCTTAAACTGAAATGTCAGTCATACCTTAAACTGAAATGTCAGTCATACCTTTAACTGAAATGTCAGTCATACCTTTAACTGAAATGTCAGTCATACCTTTAACTGAAATGTCAATCAATCAATCAAAATTTATTTATAAAGCGCTTTTTACAACAGCAGTTGTCACAAAGTGCTTTACAGAGACACCCGGCCTTAAACCCCAAGGAGCAAACAACAGCAGTGTTGAATTTCAGTGGCTAGGAAAAACTCCCTAAGAAGGTCGAATTTTAGGAAGAAACCTAGAGAGGACCCAGGCTCAGAGGGGTGACCAGTCCTCTTCTGGCTGTGCCGGGTGAGATATTAAGAGTCCAATTGGAATAATAAAAAAAAATTCTGAGAGAAGAGCATTGCAGTAATCTAATCTAGAAGTAACGAAAGCATGAATAAATTTTTCTGCATCAGTTTTTGATAGAAAGTTTCAAATTTTTGCGATGTTTCGAAGATGAAAATAAGCAACTCTTGAGACATATTTTATATGTTCTTCAAAGGAGAGGTCAGGGTCAAGGGTAATGTCAGTCATACCTTTAACTGAAATGTCAGTCATACCTTTAACTGAAATGTCAGTCATACCTTGCAGCTGTCAAAGACCACCATGCAGTGGGGGTCCTTACTGCTGGGGGACGAGGAGGATGGGTCCACCTCTGGGGCCACGATGATGGGCTCTGCCTGATCCCAGAACGAGTACTGGCAGAAGACAAAGTTGGACAGGTACTGGGGGAGGCCTGTCGCCTGCAATATCTTGATCTGCGGGGAGGGCGGAAGGATGTGGGATTATATTGTTTCACATTTATTATAATACAAATAAATGTCTGTCCATCTCTACAGTGGACTTACCATGCAGACCAGTTTCCTCTCCTGTACCTCTCCATCAGGGCTGGCCTCGTCCTCTCCCCCAGCCATGCTCTCCTCAACCCCCCCCGCCACCCTCACCACCTCCACGTGTAACCTCCCAACTACCTGCAAGACAACCACACCATAGGTGAAACCATCTCATTCCACAGGGGGGGACCACTGGGAAACATACATCCCAATTACACAATTGTTTAAGCAATCAACTCATCTCCAATCTATTTAAAGGGCCATACGTTTCATCAGGTTTTTGTGCTAGGCTACAGCAAAAATGCACACATAAAAGCCCCGCAGGACAAGAGCTGGATCTCCGGTTGAGATTGAAGGCATTCCAGGAAGTTCCCCCAAAAACCCTGATTGGGAGGCTCCTGGAATCAGGAGGGAATAAGCAGGAAATGTAGACTCCCTCAATGAGGATTTATATAATCATCTGACTACCTTGTTGAGGAATTGTTGTATTTATCAGACAATGAATGGAAATGGACTGAAACGGACTGTAAGAAACGCCAAAAAATATACACATTTTCAAATTCAGTTAAAAAAACATTTCATTGCACTGTCTCTAAATATGTGCCTGATATAACAGTAAAGACTCTTCACCTCCCCCTTCTGGTTGATGATGGGTACTGCATACTGCAGCTTGACATCATAGAACAGACAGGACAGGAAGACGTTGGCCACACCTATCAGACTGTGGTTCTCCTGCTCATCAAAGAACGGGTCGGCACGTTTGAAGTAGGAACGCATCACCTACAGGAAGAGAGAGGGTGAGATAGTTGAGAATATTTTGGGGAAAAAACAAGCCCTAGAATGTTTGTATATCTGAATATTCCTTGATGAGTCGTCCCCCCCCCCCCCCCCCCCCCGATTAAACTCACAGGGTTGTCCTCGTCATGGTCCTTCCATTCCTGGTAGAGGTCTCTCATATCCACCAGCCGGTTCTCCATTTTCTCCAGAGCCCAGATCTGTTTTCCTTTCCCTTTTCGTCTCACCTGCACAGCTGGCTCACTCAACACAGCATCCCGCTAAAGAGATCCATCAGAAGTCAGGGAAGTGTGTGTGTTTCAGGGAGCGTGCGCGTGTGTTTCAGGGAGCGTGCGCGTGTGTTTCAGGGAGCGTGCGCGTGTGTTTCAGGGAGCGTGCGCGTGTGTTTCAGGGAGCGTGCGCGTGTGTTTCAGGGAGCGTGCGCGTGTGTTTCAGGGAGCGTGCGCGTGTGTTTCAGGGAGCGTGCGCGTGTGTTTCAGGGAGCGTGCGCGTGTGTTTTAGGGAGCGTGCGCGTGTGTTTTAAAGAGTGCGTGTGTTTTAAAGAGTGCGCGCGTGTTTTAAAGAGTGCGCGCGTGTTTTAGGGAGATGGGGACTGTTGTGTGTGTGTCTGCGTGTGTGTGTGTGTGTGTGTGTGTGTGCAGGTTGGTGGGAGGGTGCTGGTGTGTACCTTGCGGTTGGCGTTGAGGTTAGCAGCAGGTATCTGCAGGGTGACTCTATACTCTGTTCGTTTGTCCAACTCTTCTGCTATGAAACCTGCCTCCTGGACCAGCAGGTTAGCCCTCACTATCTGCTCCCTAAGCTTCCGCAGGCTACGGGTTAGCACCGCCTCTCTGGGGGGAGAAAATCATCACTATTACCACAGACAGAGACAGACAGACAGACACACCAGCACAGCCTCTCTGGGGGGAGAAAATCATCACTATTACCACAGACAGAGACAGACAGACAGACACACCAGCACAGCCTCTCTGGGGGGAGAAAATCATCACTATTACCACAGACATAGACAGACAGACACACTAGCACTGCCTCTCTGGGGGGAGAAAATCATCACTATTACCACAGACAGACAGGCAGACAGACAGACACCAACACAACCTCTGCAGAAAAGAGTCTTTCATCATGAACACTGAATCACCCTGTGGTGTATTTGACAAGCGGACAGTGGGAGCCTCCTCACCTCTCCTCGCTCCACTGCTTCAGTCTGCTCTGTGCGCTTGGAGAGTTGGACATGCCCCCCATACTGAGTCTCTCCAGGCTGCGGTAGTGAGACTGTCCCTGTCGGTCAGCCTGGCCCTGTGATTGGTTGGGGGACGTGCCCGTCTGTCCTGTGGGCTGTCTGTCTGGGTGAAGCTTCCGTCTCAGCTGCTGGAGCTCCTGTTCGTACATCAGCCTCTGTCTTTCCAGCGCAGAGCGCTTCTCCTCCTCGTGCTGCCGCTCCAGGGACTGAAGCACTGCCTGCATGGGGTCTAAAGGTGACGGACAGGAGGAACAGCCAATCAGGTGTGGGGGTCACAAATAACCAGTTGTGATGTTAATGCAGCATGACATGATGTTTCCATCAGTGATTTCCACCACGCTGTTTGATTTTATGGATCGCTTACACCTTCCAGATGTCTGACAGTAGTGGGTGTGTCCTTACCGCTGTTCCCCAGGGCCTTCATCATGACCTCCGTCTGAGCAAACTCATAGGAGAAGGACACCTCAGAGGACACTTCACTGTTGGTGTCTCCATCACCATCCAGCTGTTCACTGCTGTTACTGTTCTTCATCAAACCCCCCTCACCCTCCTCTTCCTCACCACTGCCCCGCAACCTCCGCTTAGGCAGGTTGATCCTGGGGGGGAGAAAGTTTCTGTCAAACCCAGGACCTGGTCTGTATACTCAGAGTAGTAGGTCTTGGAATAAATCAAAAGGGGGTGGATCCTATGACTCCAAGACTCTTTATCAATAAGCAGTACTGAGATTTGCAGTAACGACAGAAGTGTTACAGCAGACACACATTTAGTAATTCAGCAGAAATTTCTTTACTTTCAGTTTTTGTACAAACACACACCTGAAAAAGTGGTTGTTTCCCCAGAGGATGCGGTCTCCATGGTGAAGCTGAAGAGGGCTGGTGCATGGAGAACCGTTCACACACGTTCTGTAACATAGCAACAAGGTTAATTGTAATGGAAGCATTCTGTAACCTGAAATCAGAACAAACAAACATCACCAATGCCTAAAAACACAACAGCTGAGTGAACTACTATGGCAAACCCAAAAAATTATAAAAACCATGAAAAACTGATAAGTTAGATCATATGCTAATAGGCCGAAGGCAAAACAACACAGCCATCATCTGACAGCTGCAGATCAGACAGGAGACTCAAAGACAAAACAACACAGCCATCATCATTAGGGTTGGGTATCAAGAACAAGTTCCAAGTTGGAGGTTCCAAATTTCCAGGAAATGTAGATTTGAAAATACACGTGCATTTCGATTCTGCTTCGGTTCCTAATGTTTCTATTTCAGTAGCGCATTTTACAGTACATAAAAGTTGCACTTATCTGTCAGCACCTGACACGCGGGCGGCAGACATAATGTGATGTAATTTCCCATAGTAGGTCAACAAAGCTAACACGTGAGAACTGAGAAGAGACTTCTATTTACATCCTGGACAATGGCTGGCCACAGCAAACGCTCAAATGTTTGGCTTAGCTTCACAAAAATGTTAATGACACAGCAAAATGTAAGAGCTGGAGTAAAAACATTTTGTGCAAGGGAGGAAGCACTTCCAATATGATGAAGCATTTACTTCAACCCGGCGTGAATTTGAACACTGTGTTCGATGCGTTTGCGGTCTCCCAGCCACAATAACGTCCCAGATACAGTTAACAGTAGCAACGTCTTAAGCTCAGGTACACAAAACCTAGTAGGGCTCTCAATCTTCGTCGATAATATTATTCGAATTTTCATTAATTATTTTTAATATCGGAGTTATATTTGAATATTCATCCTCAAATTTAGCACATCAACTTATTGTCACTTAGACACCAATTGCAACCACAGAGAACTAGCCAACGTGGAGGGTACTGACTGGTGGCAAGCTAACTCAGCGAGCTAGCCAACGTGGAGGGTACTGACTGGTGGCAAGCTAACTCAGTGAGCTAGCCAACGTGGAGGGTACTGACTGGTGGCAAGCTAACTCAGTGAGCTAGCCAACGTGGAGGGTACTGACTGGTGGCAAGCTAACTCAGCGAGCTAGCCAACGTGGAGAGTACTGACTGGAGGCAAGCTAACTCAGCGAGCTAGCCAACGTGGAGGGTACTGACTGGTGGCAAGCTAACTCAGTGAGCTAGCCAACGTGGAGGGTACTGACTGGTGGCAAGCTAACTCAGTGAGCTAGCCAACGTGGAGGGTACTGACTGGTGGCAAGCTAACTCAGCTAGCTAGCCAACGTGGAGAGTACTGACTGGTGGCAAGCTAACTCAGCGAGCTAGCCAACGTGGAGGGTACTGACTGGTGGCAAGCTAACTCAGCGAGCTAGCCAACGTGGAGGGTACTGACTGGTGGCAAGCTAACTCAGCGAGCTAGCCAACGTGGAGAGTACTGACTGGTGGCAAGCTAACTCAGCGAGCTAGCCAACGTGGAGAGTACTGACTGGTGGCAAGCTAACTCAGTGAGCTAGCCAACGTGGAGGGTACTGACTGGTGGCAAGCTAACTCAGCGAGCTAGCCAACGTGGAGGGTACTGACTGGTGGCAAACTAACTCAGCGAGCTAGCCAACGTGGAGAGTACTGACTGGTGGCAAACTAACTCAGCGAGCTAGACAACGTGGAGGGTACTGACTGGTGGCAAACTAACTCAGCGAGCTAGACAACGTGGAGGGTACTGACTGGTGGCAAACTAACTCAGCGAGCTAGACAACGTGGAGGGTACTGACTGGTGGCAAGCTAACTCAGCTAGCTAGATAACGTGAGCATACATGGACACTAAGCTAGCTAGTTTACTACAATTTAACTAATAATTATTATTATATAATATATAACCTACTACCTGGTTTGTGGGTAAATGAATGTCATCTACCCAGGTTGCTTGTAATTTCTTTCTTTAAAACAAGAAAGCCCGCTTATCACAGTAACATTAACTTAGCTAGACAACGTAATGTACCCCTCGGCTTCATTCTCTCCGTTCTCTCCGTTCTCTCTCCATTCTCTAACACAGATGAGCTGACATATATTTTTATATTATTAAATTAAGTAGTTTTGGTTCGTAATTATTTTGATACCCTAAAACATCTGACAGCTGCAGACCAGACTGGAGATTTAAAGGTCAGTCAGTGGTCACTAGAATAACAATCAATTGATTTGACGAAGAGGAGTGTTGTAGGTACCGTGACATTCTAAGAGGGGTCAGGACTACTCCTTGGTCCGTGGTGATGTCGATGATGCAATGTTCAGCCTGGATGCCCATTCCACACAGTTGGATGTCCTGGGAGTCAGCCGAACCCACCTTGGTGTGCTCCTATAGACACAACGCGACAGAAGTAGTTGGTTCAGGAACTCAAAGACCCCAGAAACACAGAAAACACTAACAAACGGTCCCCCTCAATGCTTTTCAGATGGTCCCTATTTGCAAAAAAAGGAAAACAAGTTCCAAACATGAATAGGGGTGTGTGTACCTTCAGGTAGTAGACCAGCAGCTCGTTGAGGGCGGGGTCAGCATTAAGGTTGACCAGGAAACACTTGTCCTCACCCACTCGGATGCCAGAGGACTGAAGGGATATACCCAGGGACTCCAACTGCTTCTGACGCTCCTGGAGGAACAACAAGACTATGTATTCAAATTTTAAAATGCATGTGTAAATGTTAAATGCATGTCACACTAGAACACATTGGAGGACTGCGCTGCACACAAATGAAAATAAGACGATTTGGATAAAATAGTGAATTGTGATTTGACAAATATTGCAATTATGGTTATGATTTGCAATTTGCAAACATAAAGAAACAATTATTATATCCCCTGCTGATTTTGTACATTTGCCCACTGACAAAGAAATTATCAGTCTATAATTTTAATGGTTGGTTTATTTAAACAGTGAGAGACAGAATAACAACAAAAAAAACCAGAAAAACAGATTTTTTTTTTAAATTGATTTTTATTTTAATGAGTGAAATAAGTATTCGACTCCTCTCAATCAGAAAGATTTCTGGCTCCCAGGTATGTTTTATACAGGTAACGAGTTGAGATTAGGAGCACAATCTTAAAGGGAGTGTCCACAGAAGCAATCAACCAATCAGATTCCAAACTCTCCACCATATGGCCAAGGATGTCAGGGACAAGATTGTAGACCTACACAAAGCTGGAATGGGCTACAAGACCATCGCCAAGCATCTTGGTGAGATGATGACAACAGTTGGTGAGATTATTCGCAAATGGAAGAAACAAAAAAGAACAGTCAATCTCCCTCGGTCTGGGGCTCCATGCAAGATCTCACCTCTTGGAATTGCAATGATCATGAGAACGGCGAGAACTAAACGGAAGGATCTTGTCAATGGTCTTGAGGCAGCTGGGACCATAGTCACCAAGAAAACAATTGGTAACACACTACGCTGTGAAGGACTGAAATTCAGCAGCGCCCACAAGGTCCCCCTGCTCAAGAAAGCACATGTACAGGCCCATATAAAGTTTTGGAATGATTCAGAGGAGAAATGGGTGAAAGTGTTGTGGTCAGTTGAGACCAAAACCGAGCTCTTTGGGATCAACTCAAGTCGCCCTGTTTGGAGGAGGAATGCTGCCTTATGACCCCAAGAACACCATCCCCACCGTCAAACATGGAGGTGGAAACATTATGCTTTGGGGGTGTTTTTCTGCTAAGGGGACAGGAAAGCTTAATTGCAACGATGACAGGATAGCTTAATTGCAAACGATGGACGGGGCCATGTACCGTTAAATCTTGGGTGAGAACCTCCTTCCCTCAGCCAGGGCACTGAAAATGGGTCGTGGATTTTGCCACCAAATACTAAGTTGTTTTGAAGAGGGGTCGAATACTTATTTCACTCATTAAAATACAAATCAATTTATAACATTTTTGACATGCGTTTTCTGGATTTTTTTTTCTGGATTCTGTCTCTCACTGTTCAAATAAACCTACCATTAAAATGATAGACGGATCATTTCGTTGTCAGTGGTAAAACATAAAATCAGCAAGGGATAAAATATTTTTTTCCCTCACTGTATAAACAGCATAGATAATCTCACTTAAAAAGAGAGTGTTAACTCAAAGTAACATTGAAAAACCATCAAGTATTTAAACAAAATCAGTCCAGATTACAGATGCTCGATGCATGCCCGTTGCCTTGCGTGGAGCGCATATCATTAATATTTTGTGGAGCAGAAAATCACGCAAGTTTGCGAATAAGATATTGCATGTCAATATCGCAATTTTGATTATATTTCGATTAATTGTGCAGCCCTAAATCAAAACCTTGTTTTTTTATTTTATATAATAACTATAAGATGTGTGTGTCTATACCTGTGCTATCTCCTCTGTCTTGCGTAGTTTCTCCTCCCAGGTGACTGTCATCTCCTGGATGAGTTTCTCTGACTCCTCCAGTCTTTCCTTCAGCTCTGGGGCCTTCATGGACTGAGACAGGAAAAACCCTACTTAGTCCATACCTCCCATCTCCTACATCCTATTAGCATTTTGTTTGGAAGTCTTCATACACTGGTAACAGAGGCAGTGGATTGTCAATCAATTAAAGTAACAGGATGCTTATTTCATTATAACCATAGTTGGGGATTGGAAGCACCTACAATCAGAGTAAAGCTGTGTTTTCTTTTTATACACCGATCAGCCATAACATTATGACCACTAACACACACACCCATTTGCCACCAAAATAGCCCTGATGCTCGATTGGATCGAGATCCGGGTAATTTGGGAGCCAAGTCAACATCTTGAACTTGTTGTGTTCCTCAAACTATTCCTGAACAGTTTTTTCTGTGTGGCAGAGCGCATTATCCTGCTAAAAGAGGCCAATGCCATCAAGGAATACTGTTGCCATGAAAGGGTGCACATGGTCTGCAACAATACTTAGGTAGGTGGTACGTGTCAAAGTAACATCCACATGAATGGCAGGACCCAAGGTTTCCCAGCAGAACATTGCCCAAACATCACACTGCCTCCGCTGGCTTGCCTCCTTCCCATAATGCATCCTGGTGTCATGTGTTCTCTAGGAAAGTGATGCACACGCACCCAGCCATCCACGTGATGTAAAAGGAAACGTGATTCATCAGACCAGGCCACCTTCTTCCATTGCTCCTGGGTCCAGTTCTGATGCTCACGTGTCCATTGTAGGTGCTTTCGGCAGTGGTCACAGGGGTCAGCATGTTCACCCTGACTGGTCTGCGGCTACGCAGCCCTTTACACAACAAACTGTGATGCACTGTGTGTTCTGACACCTTTCTATAAGAACCAGCATTAACATTTTCAGCAATTTGAGTCACAGTAGCTTGTCTGTTGGATCGGACCAAACGGGCCAGCCTTCCACATGCATCAATGAGCCTTGGCCGCCCATGACCCTGTTGTTGGTTTACCACCATTCCATACTGTTATAGCTGATCGGTGTATATTCACCTACTTCAGAAGACAGAAAGCTGAAACGTACAACAGTCTGGTCCCCGCTAACATCACCAGATACAACAGTCTGGTCCCTGCTACAACCACCAGATACAACAGTCTGGTCCCTGCTAACATCACCAGATACAACAGTCTGGTCCCTGCTAACCTCACCAGATACAACAGTCTGGTCCCAGCTACAACCACCAGATACAACAGTCTGGTCCTCGCTAACATCACCAAATACAACAGTCTGGTCCCTGCTACAACCACCAGATACAACAGTCTGGTCCCCGCTAACATCACCAGATACAACAGTCTGGTCCCTGCTACAACCACCAGATACAACAGTCTGGTCCCTGCTACAACCACCAGATACAACAGTCTGGTCCCTGCTACAACAAGTGAAACAAATGTTTGTCTCATCTGATTTTACGCCTCTCCCTAACCCTTCTCTCTCCACTGCCACCCCTCTTCGTCACCCTCCTCCCGAACACTTTTCAGTCTCATCCCTTCTCCCTCCATCCCTTCTGTGCCCTCCCCTCGACCCTAGTCCTCCCACCCCTCCCCTCGACCCTAGTCCTCCCACCCCTCCCCCCGACTCTCCCCTTCCCCGACCCTAGTCCTCCCACCCCTCCCCTCGACCCTAGTCCTCCCACCCCTCCCCTCGACCCTAGTCCTCCCACCCCTCCCCTCAACCCTAGTCCTCCCACCCCTCCCCCCGACTCTCCCCTTCCCCGACCCTAGTCCTCCCACCCCTCCCCTCGACCCTAGTCCTCCCACCCCTCCCCTCGACCCTAGTCCTCCCACCCCTCCCCCCGACTCTCCCCTCCCTCGACCCCACTTCCTCTGACCTCGGCCTGGGTCAGCTGGTCCCGCAGTTTCTCCACCTCTTCTCGTAACTCCCTGATGATGCGTGCATTGGGGTCCTCGTTGACCACTGCGTGGTTGACGATGCTCTTGGCCCGGTCGGCATAGCGGAGTGTCGACAGCGTCTCATCATAGTTGTCAGCCGCTGGGCTCACCGTAGCAACCATGGCCGTCCGGCTGTTACCGCCCAGGCTGTCCTGGAGGATAATATATGTACCAATGGTAAAGAAAACATGAGTGAGCAGGCAAAACACGTCTTATTTCCTATGGGATTCACATTCAACTGTAGGTCATAACAAAATGGCACAATTATAGAACAAAACATGGCAACAAAGAACTGAGAACAAAGACCCCTATTCTGCATACCCTTAGTTCTTAATACTGTGTAATGCCCCCTTTAGCATCAATGACAGCGTGTAGTCTTTTGTAATAGTTGTTTATGAGGCCCCGAAGTCTTACAGGTGGTATAGCTGCTCATTTATCTTGGAAAAATGCCTCCAGGTCATGCAAAGTCTTTGGTCGTCTTGCATGAACCGCACATTTGAGATCTCCCCAGAGTGGCTGGATGATATTAAGGTCAGGAGACTGTGACCTTTTTCTGCTGTAACTACTGGAGGGTCAACTTGGCCTTGTCCTTAGGGTCATTGTCGTGCTGGAAAACCCAAGAGCGTCCCATGCGCAGCTTTCTGCAGAAGAATGCAAATTGTCTGCCAGTAGTGTCTGATAAAATGCTGCATTCATTTTGCCATCAATTTTCACAAGATTCCCTGTGCCTTTAGAGCTCAAACACCCACAAAAGCATCAGTGAGCCACCACCATGCTTCACAGTGGGGATGGTATTCTGTTCACTATAGGCCTTGTTGACCCCTCTGGAAACAGAGCGCTTATGGTTGTGACCATGAAGCTCTATTTTGGCCTCATCACTTTACATAGTGCCAGAAGCTGTGAAGCGTGTCAAGGTGTTGTTGGGCATACTGTAACCAGGGTTTTTGTGGCATTGGCGTAGTAAAGTCTTCTTTCTGGCAACTCGACCATGAAGCTCAGTTTTGTTCAAGTATCGTCATATTTTGCTCCTTGAAACAAGGAGAAACACACAGTCTTTTTCCAGAGCAGCCTGTATTTCTCTAGAGGTTACCTGTGGGTTTTTCTTTGTATCCCGAACAATTCTTCTGGCAGTTTTGGCTGAAATCATTCTTGGTCTACCTTGGCTTGGTATCAAGAGACGCCTGAATTTTCCACTTCTTAATAAGTGATTTCACAGTACTGATTGGCATTTGCAAGCCTTTGAATATCTTTTTTCTATCTTTATAAAGTTCCATTATCTTGTTACACAGGTCTTTCGACAGCCATGCTCCCCATGGCTCAGTATCTAGCCTGCTCAGTGCATCCACGTGAGAGCTAACAAACCCATTGACTATTTATACACAGACACTAATTGCAATTAAAAAAAAGGAAATTCACCTTTAATTGCCATTTTCACCTGTGTGTGTTACCTTGTGTGTCTGTAACAAGGCCAAACATTCAAGGGTATGTAAACTTTTGATCAGGGCCATTTGGGTGATTTCTGTTATTATTATGATTTAAAAAGAAGCCAAACAACTATGTGACAATAAATGGCTTCATATGATCACTATCCTTGAATAAAATATTTTTTTTTTGCTATGATCAGTCATCATCATCATCATTTTCTTCCGCTTATCCGGGGCCGGGTCGCGGGGGCAGCAGTCTAAGCAGAGATGCCCAGACTTCCCTCTCCCCAGACACTTCCTCCAGCTCTTCCGGGGGGACACCGAGGCGTTCCCAGGCCAGCCGGGAGACATAGTCCCTCCAGTGTGTCCTAGGTCTTCCCCGGGGTCTCCCCCCGGTGGGATGGGACCGGAACACCTTCCCAGGAAGGCGTTCCAGAGGCATCCGAAACAGATGCCCAAGCCACCTCAGCTGACCCCTCTCGATGTGGAGGAGCAGCGGCTCTACTCTGAGCTCCTCCCGGGTGACCGAGCTTCTCACCCTATCTCTAAAGGATCGCCCAGCCACCCTGCGGAGAAAGCTCATTTCGGCCGCCTGTATCCAGGATCAGTCATTTTTCCTAAATCAATGCCAATATTTCAGAAGTTCTGCCAGAGGATGCAAACTTATGAGCACAACTGTACATCTGGTGAGGGGTGAAGCTGTGGAGGACAACAGAACAGGAGGAGTGTCTCACCTTCAGCAGCCATGTGAGCACAGAGTCTCTGTAGGGGACAAATTTAGTCTTGTTCTTCCCACATCCCTGTTCTGCCAGAGCAGATATGACCAGGCCAAGGGTGGTCAGAGACCTGCACAGAGACAACCTCAGTCAGACACACCCCTAACCTACACACATACACACAACACTAACCAAATGACACTGGGGACTGAGGGTGTGTGTGTTTGTACTGGCCTGTGTGTGTGTGTGTGTGTGTGTTAGCTTGATGACCTACTTGTTGATGTTGCTGCCCTCCTTCATCCTCTCTCCAGTCGCCCCGGTCTTGGCGGCTCTCTCACTGCCGGCCAGATCCACCAGGCTCAGCTTACTGACCTTCTCCCCACTTGTCTAAAAGGGAGTTCATTAGAACCTTTGTTATGATCATGCAAGTGAATGGACTGAAAAATGCACACATTTCAGGTTGTTCCCAGTCATTTTCCAGGTTTCCCTTCTCCAACAATTAACAGCAGAACCCAGCAGGCTGGTTAATGAGTCCTGTCATATACAATCACCCTACCAAACATTCCTATGAAGACCTGACACAAAAGGCCATGAGCAACACACGCACACGCGCACACACACACACGGTGAGAGCAGGATAAAGGCTGGGTAGAAAGAGGGGGGCACTACAGAGGAAGGGGGGCACTAGAGAGAGAAAGGGGGGGCACTAGAGAGAGGGGGTGGATGAGAACAGGTCAGCTGACATCCACAAACATAGAACACCTAATTATTATTACTTATTTACAGGTTTTCCTGGAGGCTGACATCACTGGCTAGTTTCTGAACAGTGGAAACTAGGGCTCATTTACATGAAGTGTCCAAGAGAGGCCGTGCTTTAGAATTGGGGAGTCTGATTAGGGTGTCTGATATAATGCAAAATAAGAAATGTTACTGAATAAGGCAACATCATTGACTGTCAGGTGAAAGGTTGGTAAAGTGTGTTAATTTGTTACCCCGGACCGCAGGTCTTTGAGAGTGTGTGTGAGGATAATGTTGAAGACTGCATGAGATCTGCTGCTTTCCTCGTTCATATTGGTGGCAGCCACTGTACGAGATTTGTTCCCTTCTGACATCAGAGACTCAATGTCCTACAGAAACAGGAGAAGGGGATGATGGGAGGGGAGACATGAATCAATGGAGGGAGAAAGGAACGGGTGGAAGTGAAGTTTGGAAGGAAGAATGGATACAGGAAGGAGGAAGACATTAATATACTAATCTGTTTTCCTTAGAGAACTATCCTCTTCACAGATTAGGGTCCAACTGGCCAGTTAATTATCCACAGTAATCATTCAAAGACAGTATACAGACTGGTATTTCGTACCCCTTTATCCCCTTGTGTCTGCCAGGCTGCCAGGCCGTGGTTGTAAATAAGAATTTGTTCTTAACTGACTTGCCTGCTTAAATGAAGGTTCATAGATACATTTGTAGGGTGTGTTGAGGTGTGGAATATGGTGTATTGAAGTGTGGAATATGGTGTGTCGAGGTGTGGAATGGTGTTTTGTAATACAATAAGTCTTTCATTCAGTCCTCAGCAGTGACTGTTACAGCGGTGATGGTTGTGTTAGTGGTTAGGTACCTTGTAGCTGGCCACAGCCAGACGAGACAATCCATCCACATATGGTCCCAGCACCTTGTGTTCCCTCACCCTCAAGGCCTGTCTGCTCCTGGGGACAAAGTAACCATCAACATGCTTTATTGGTTGTGTTGGGGAGATTACATCTTACACAGGGAAATAACCAAACGTGAGTTCTGGGTAAACCTGCACATTTTGTATTTATTTTACAGGAAATGTGACATTTTAGGTGCATTTCTGCGTTTCTCTCTGATGTTCAATATAACGGAATGTGAAAGGGAGACCCATTGCAGGCCCAGACCATACTGAGATACAGGCTCTGTGGTTCCACTCTCTCCACCCTCCACTGAAGAGACAGAAGGACTCCCTATGCGTATCAGATGTAGGGCCTCTATTGGCTGAGGTGGTCAGCAGGAATTGGATAATAATTGTTTTGGGGGTTTAAAAGTGTTCTGAAAGCATGTCTTCCTCAGGGTAAATCATGTATGTGCCTGGACAGTTGAAGCATGTCTTCGTCAGGGTAAATCATGTATGTGCCTGGACAGTTGAAGCATGTCTTCCTCCGGGTAAATCATGTATGTGCCTGGACAGTTGAAGCATGTCTTCCTCAGGGTAAATCATGTATGTGCCTGGACAGTTGAAGCATGTCTTCGTCAGGGTAAATCATGTATGTGCCTGGACAGTTGAAGCTATGACATTGAAGACTATGTTACACTGATCGAATATTGTTACATCAGTATTTACTTCAAGGAAGGGACCGAAAACATATTTGAAATATTTTAAACACTTTATTCCAAACTGTAATATATTGAAATTAATAATCAGAGGTCATGTGGAGGTCAAAGGTCAACATTCACATACCCTTTGGGGTCTAGGAGGTCGCGGACCTTCTCGTTGTAGATCTCCATGTAAGACACCTCTATGGTGAAGCCCTCCCCCTCCCTCTGCTCCTGCAGGGTTCGATCAAACAGGGAGCTGCACAGCCGTGGGATCAGACCTGGGGAGTCCACAGAGCCCATCATGGTGTACGACTTCCCCGAACCTGGAGGGACGCCCAGCCAATGGGAAATCATGAGGACAAAGAGGCAGCCAATGAAAGAGCACCAAGGAAATGAAACAGCCAATCAGAAAGCACAGGGCTTTAAATGAAAATGTGTTTCATCCCCAACATCATGCCTATTCATAATATCATAGACGCCAATAATATCGTACACGCTAACGACACCACATACCACAACAGCGTACGCACCAACGACAGCGTACGCACCAACGACAGCGTACGCACCAACGACAGCGTACGCACCAACGACAGCGTACGCACCAACGACAGCGTACGCACCAACGACAGCGTACGCACCAACGACAGCGTACGCACCAACGATATAATACATACCAATAATATCATACATACCCGTCTGTCCGTAGGCAAAGATGCAGGCATTGTAGCCCTGGAAGGCATTGTGCAGAAGACTCTCACCAAGGCAGTGGAAGACCACATCTTGACCTGGAGACACATAAACACTATGACAATACAGCATTATAGTACACTATGAAATGGGTGGTACCAATTCTTAATGCTGATTGGCTGATAGGCAAGGTTCATGAGATCGTAAACAGTGGGTATGGGATCACAACACTTGTTATGGCTCTTATTATGTTTATAACCAATTTATAATAATAACGTATCACAGTCATTTGCGCTACAACGCCACAGCAAATACACCGTGGGTAGACGTTATGTCCTGGCACGCCAAACTGTGTCGTGCATGAGAACAGCACTTTGTACATAGGCCACATCCCACACCCCTTGTGCCTTATTGCGTAAATATAAAACATCTCAATATGGTTTTGTAGATATTTCTTTCTCAAGTGATTTAGAAGACCTCATTTAGTCTGGAACACATACAACTGTAGGGTTAGTAGATGGTGGCAGGGAGGCACGAGGGGAGGGCTTAGTGCAAGAGGGGGGGGGCTTTGTGCAAGAGGGGAGGGCTTAGTGCAAGAGGGGAGGGCTTAGTGCAAGAGGGGAGGGCTTAGTGCAAGAGGGGAGGGCTTAGTGCAAGAGGGGAGGGGTAAGTCCAAGAGGGGAGGGGTAAGTCCAAGAGGGTTATAAAGAGGGAAGTGAAAACTGACCTGCAAATTTGTCCTTTTCCGACTCGTCCATGGACCAGAAACAGTAATCATACGCAAAGGTCTAAGGAGAAAGATGTAATGAAGCTAAATACTATCACCCAGAAGACAGATTAGGATGCACCAACAAAGACATCCACAACCAAACACAAATACAATTAGAAGTAGTGGCCGGTTTTGTGCTCACCTTGGGCTGACTCCTGGTCAAGTCACAGAGGGATTAAAGGTCACAGGATGGTCACAGGAGAGAGGGAAAGAGAAGAGGGACATTTAGACCTAAATGTTTAAGACACCTTTTAAAAACATCAGGGTATTACAGCTAGGGCTGGATGTTTACAGTAGGCTTTCCAAAAATCCCCAGGTTTTCCAAAAAAATCCTGGTGGATGGAAACCATTATTTCCTGTTTATTCCCTTGGCTTTCCAGGAGCCTTCCAAACTGGAAATTCTGAAGGAAAATGGAAAATGTACAATGCTGCGGAGACTGTAGAGATGATAGTGGACTTCAGAAGAAGCCCAGCTCCCCTACCCCCATCGCCGTGGGTGGCTCCCCAGTCAACTCTGTGGAGTCCTTTCGCTTTCTGGGCACCACCATCGCCCAAGAACTCAAGTGGGAGCAGTTCCTTTCCTACAGAAAGCTTCATGAACCTGCCACTGAAACCAAACTGACTATAGCCAGCATCCAACATACACACACAAACCTGAACGGACAAATCTACAACCCTCTCCCACACACACACACACACACACACACACACACACACACACACACACACAGATCAGCCACAACAGTCCTGTAAGTTGCGAGGTGGGGCCTCCATGGATCGGACATGTTTGTCCAGCACATCCCACAGATGCTCGATTGGACTGAGATCTGGGGAATTCTCAGGCCAAGTCAACACCTTGAATTCATTGTTGTGTTCCTCAAACCATTCCTGAAACATTGTTGCTTTGTGGCAGGGCGCTGAAAGAGGCCAATGCCATCAGGGAATACTGTTGCCATGAAAGGGTGCACATGTTCTGCAACAATGCTTAGGTAGGTGGTACATGTCAAAGTAATATCCACATGAATGGCAGGACCCAAGGTTTCCCAGCAGAACATTTCCCAAAGCATCACACTGTCTCCAACAGCTTGCCTCCATCCCATAGTGCATCCTGGTGCCATGTGTTCTCCAGGTAAGCGATGCACACGCACCCAGCCATCCACATGATGTAAAAGGAAACGTGATTCATCAGACCAGACCACCTTCTTCCACTGCTCCATGGTCCAGTTCTGATGCTCACGTGTCCATTGTAGGTGCTTTCAGCAGTGGACAGGGGTAAGCATGGGCACCCTCACTGGTCTGCGGCAACGCAACCCCATACACAACAAACTACGATGCACTGTGTGTTCTGACACCTTTCTATCAGTACCAGCATTCACTTTTCAGCAATCTGAGCTATAGTAGCTTATCTGTTGGATCGGACCACACGGGCCAGCCTTCACTCCCCACATGCCTCAATGAGCCTTGGCTGCCCATGACCCTGTCGCCAGTTCACCATCTTTCCTTCCTTGGCCCACTTTTGATAGGTACTGACCACTGCAGACTGGGAACACCCCACACGGATTGTAGTTTTGGAGATGTTCTGACCCAGTCGTCTAGCCATCACAACTTGTCCCTGGTCAAAGTCGCTCAGATCCTTGCGCTTGGCCATTTTTCCAGCTTTCAACACATCAACTTTGAGGACAGAATGTTCACTTGCTGCTTAATATATTCCACCCACTGACAGGTGCCATGATAACAAGATTATCAGTATTATTCACTTGTCAGTGGTCATAATGTTCTTTTTCCAGAGCAGCCTGTATTTCTCCTGAGGTTACCTGTGGGGTTTTCTTTGCATCCTGAACAATTCTTCAGGCAGTTTTGGCTGAAATCTTTCTTGGTCTACCTGATCTTGGCTTGGTATCAAGAGATACATGAATTTTCCACTTCTTAATAAGTGATTGTACAGTACTGACTGGCATTTGCAAGGCTTTGGATATCTTTTTATATCCTTTTCCATCTTTATAAAGTTCCATTCCCTTGTTACACAGGTCTTTTGACAGTTCTTTTCTGCTCCCCTCAGTATCTAGCCTGCTCAGTGCATCCATGTGAGAGCTAACAAACTCATTGACTATTCATACACAGACACTAATTGAAATTTAAAAAGCCACAGGTGTGGGAAATTCATCTTTAATTGCCATTTTCACCTGTGTGTGTCACCTTGTGTGTCTGTAACAAGGCCACACATTCAAGGGTATGTAAACCTTTGATCAGGGCCATTTGGGTGATTTCTGTTATCATTATGATTTAAAAAGGCCAAACAACTGTGATAATAAATGGCTTCATATGATCATTATCCTTAAATAAGTGTTTTTTGGCATGATCAGTCATATTTTCAAAATCAATGCCAACATTTCACAATTTCTGCCAGGGTATGCAAACTTATGAGCACAACTTATATATATGTTATACGCATGCACACACACAAATGTCGACCTGAGAAGAGCTCTGATCAGCAAATTAAGTCAAAACACCTGCAAAGGTTTCCTAAGTATGTTAATTTATGCACTCAATACTAGGTCAGGGCTCCTTTTGCATGAGTTAATGCGTCGTGGCATGGAGGCAATCAGCCTGTGGCACTGTTGAGGCATTATGGAAGCCCAGGTTGCTTTGATAGCAGCCTTCAGCTCGTCTGTGTTGTTGAGTCTGGTGTCTCATTTTCCTCTTGTCAATACCCAATAGATTCTCTAGGGGGTTCAGGTCAGGCGAGTTGGCTGGCCAATCAAGCACAATAATACCATGGGCAGCAAACCTGTTACCAGTCATTTTGGCACTGTGGGTCAAAGGAAATCAGAATCTCCAAAATGTACTTTGATTCAAAGAGAGGACTTTGGACCACTGAGCAACGGTCCAGTTCTTTTTCTCCTTCGCCCAGGTAAGACGCTTCTGATGTTTTCTCTGGTTCAGGAGTGGCCTGACACTAGGAATGTGACACTTGTAGCCCATTTCCTGGACACGTCTGTGCTTGGTGGCTCTTGATGCACTGACTCCAGCCTCAGTCCACTCCTTGTGAAGCTCCCCCAAGTCCTTAAATCGGCTTTGCTTGACAGTCCTCTCAAGGCTGTGGTCATCCCTGTTGCTTGTGCACCTTTTCCTACCACACTTTTCCCTTCCAGTCAACTTTCCATGAATATGCTTTGATACAGCACTCTGTGAACAGCCAGCCCTTTCAGCAATGGCTGTGGCTTTCCCTCCTCGTGAAGGGTGTCTATGAGTGTCTTCTAGACAACTGTCAAGTCAGCAGTCTTCCCCATGATTATGGTTGTGTGTACAGAACCAGACAGAGATTGAAAGCTCGGGAGTTAATTAGTTGATTAGAGCTCTTCTCAAGTCGTAATTTCTGTATAATTTTTTATTATAATATTTTGAGATTTCTGATTTCCATGTAAGCCATAATCATCAAGATTGAAAAATGTCACTTTGTGTAATCAATCTAGAATATATGAAGGTGTCACTTTTTGATTTGAATTACAGAAAGAACATAAAAGCTTCCACAAAATTCTATTTTATTTTTAGATGCACCTGTATATTTTAGTTATTTTAGTAATTTATTAATGCACAGTCTACTATTTTTATGCTCAATCCCGTGTTCTTATTTGTTTTTACTTCCCTTATTCCTACTGAATTCATTGTTGCACCAACAGCCAGAACAATTCCTTATTTGTTGTGAAACTTACTTGGCAATAAAACCCTTTTCTGATTCTGATGATTCAGAGAGATAAGATCTACAATAACCGGACCAAAGATCTCACACTATAACAGGATTTTAATCGGTCCAAAATGAATTATACTGGCACTATGTCAAGAATCTACATTAGAATAGGGATTTAATGTCATTATTTATCCACAGCCCTGTTGGTAAGAGGCATGTTCTATTGAGATTGGTGAAAGATAAAACATCCCACTTCCATTGGTGACATCAGTACTAGACATCTACTGACTAACAGGATGACTACAGGGCCAGTATTCATAAAACACAGATTAGGGCAACTGATCTGGGATCAGTTTAGCAGGTTATATTGGACAGGGTGGGAACTGGACAGGGTGGGAACAGAAGTGCCACACTCATCATACCTTTGTACCCACTCTGTCAACAACAGGTTACACAGCATACAGTCAGACGACAGCAAACGCAAGGCTAATAAAGATGACATGAACCAGGATGCGTTTTCACAGGAAGGTGGGCTGGACTGCCTGACTCAAAATATCAGTCCTGTGGATGCTGAAGCCTGGAGTTAATAAACCCTTTGGTGTTGTTTTATTTCAGTATTTCTCAACATCGTTGATCCCCACTAGGTCATATCACGTGGCGCTAAACAGGACAAGATCCTGTTCTGTCAGTGGGTGGTGGAAGTGGAGAGGGAGGTCTTGATTCAAATTCAATTTAAGACCAATGTCACAACACCCCACCAATTGAACTGAAGTACCCACTGATGTTAGAGCAGTAGGGCTCCTGCTAACAATCACGTTACTGCCGGTACTTCGCAGGACTGTCGTCTGTAATACAACCAAACAGAACTGAGAAATGCGGGTGTTTGTTGGAGGCTTTTCGCAGCGTTTTCATTGTTTTTGTGTTTCTCACACTTACGGGATTCCACAGATTTAAGTTTGAAAGACTTCTTGCAAAAAACACAGTGGGAGTTTTCTTTCCCATCAACTGATGTCAACCAGAAAGACGCTGTTGTCCAATGGGGAAGTTGGGGAACGGCCAATGTCCACTATGTAGCTAGTTAAATTACCTAGCGTGGTACTAGCTAGCTATTTACCTCATGAACAACAGTGTTGGGAGAAAAGCAGCCAACCGTCCCGAGTGTCTTGCTCTAACATTCTGACTGAAATCGTGGTTCCTCTCTGCGCACAACCACAGCTAAAATGCATTCACAAAAAATGTTTTGCATCACCTCTTCACAATGCTAACTGAACTTAATAAAATACTTTAAGGCCTTTTATTTAGATAAATTGATATAAGAGTTTTTAGGGACTTGGGGAGGGAGATGGTCAAAGGGAAGACCTGGGGAGGGAGGTGGTCATTCTGTTAAAGTGTTAATGAGTTCTATTCAACAGACTATGAATAAAATTGGGCAGGGCTATGCCTTTATCAAATAATAAATGTAACAATGAGACATCTCACATTTGTTTGAAGTAATATAAGGAGTAAAAATGTGAGAGAACCAAACACGAACATCCTTGGCCAACATCCTAACCCTAACAGTCTACTAGTGCAGCCGAGTCCGCGGTCCAAGTCACCGTCTACTAGTGCAGCCGAGTCCGCGGTCCAAGTCACCGTCTACTAGTGCAGCCGAGTCCGCGGTCCAAGTCACCGTCTACTAGTGCAGCCGAGTCCGCGGTCCAAGTCACCGTCTACTAGTGCAGCCGAGTCCGCGGTCCAAGTCACCGTCTACTAGTGCAGCCGAGTCCGCGGTCCAAGTCACCGTCTACTAGTGCAGCCGAGTCCGCGGTCCAAGTCACCGTCTACTAGTGCAGCCGAGTCCGCGGTCCAAGTCACCGTCTACTAGTGCAGCCGAGTCCGCGGTCCAAGTCGCCGTCTACTAGTGCAGCCGAGTCCGCGGTCCAAGTCGCCGTCTACTAGTGCAGCCGAGTCCGCGGTCCAAGTCGCCGTCTACTAGTGCAGCCGAGTCCGCGGTCCAAGTCACCGTCTACTAGTGCAGCCGAGTCCGCGGTCCAAGTCACCGTCTACTAGTGCAGCCGAGTCCGCGGTCCAAGTCACCGTCTACTAGTGCAGCCGAGTCCGCGGTCCAAGTCACCGTCTACTAGTGCAGCCGAGTCCGCGGTCCAAGTCACCATCTACTAGGGTTAGGGTTACTCTACTAGTACAGTGACGTCAGTGAAAGTCAATGCTACATAGTTGTCTTCATCACTGGGATAGCCAATCAGGCTTTAAGAACTGGCCCAGCAAAGCCAATCAGACATTGGGGACAAGCAGCTAGCGGAATAAATTTTGACAAACAAGCAATATAGAAGGAAATTTACAGAATACAACTGTTTAGCTTCTATCCATTTAGCCCATTTCCAGTAGAAGTCAATAACACCTGTCATCAGAGTCTGTTGTGGGAGGTTAGGGCTGGAGCAATAGACATCACAGCCCAGAGACTTTAACCTATTGCCTGATGTAATATATATTCACAATTAAAGTGCTCTGACTGACATGACTACATACTGAATCAGAGGGCGTGTGTGTGTGTACTCATGCTATATTGTGAGAGTATGTCCTCCTCTCTTCCTCAATGACCCAGCCAAACCCCTTTCTGAACAATGTTGCTAATCTTGGTCAACAACACGCCACTACATTGTGTAAACAAATTGTAAACACATTTCACTGACACTTCCTGTTGTTCACTGACATCACCAGTCATGGATTCTTTAACAGAGCATGACTTTACCCACATAAGGACTGCAGTGAATCGTAAGTAACGGAATGGACCTGAGGGAAGCATCAGTGCAGATTGTGTCTGGCACCAGTCTGTGGACTCAGTGTTGAGCTGATGAGGCCAGTCTTGTCAGCCACCCACCCCTGGCAGAGCTCTCCGACAGTCAGGAAGAGATAAGATTAGATTCAACTTTATTGTCATTGAACTGTACAGTACAACGAAATGCAGTTAGCATCTAACCAGAAGTGCAAGTAGAAAATGTACAAATATTTACAAGTATAAAGTATGGGCATATTACAAGTGGAAGGAGCAGATGTGCAATGAAGGCAAATGCAGTACAAATGGCAATTCTAAAATGTGCAATTAAGGCAAACAGAGGAGGGCAGAAAGTATCAGGTATAGTGTATGTTACAAGTGGGATAATAGTTGTTCGGGTACAAACGGCAGTTTCTTAATGGCATTCTAGATGTGCAAACGAGGCAAATAAAGGAGTAATGTAGTAGGGAAGCATGAGCTACCGGGATGCAGAGATAGCAGCACAGAGGTCCCTGAGGTAGACGTGTGTATAACAACTGTTATTTCTAAAAATGCAAGCACAATGGCAAGTCTAAATGTGCATAGAGGCAAACTGAATGTACAAGGTGTATGTCCCACTGAAATGCAGGGATAAAAGCAGTGAGGTTCCTGAGGTAGACATGTACCTGTAACAACTGAAAAACAGGTACATGGGGGGGGGGGGGGTTCCTTGGTTTTCTTTGCGTTGAGGGCCAGGTTGTTGTCAGCGCACCATGCAAACTTAAAGATGGTGTTGGAACTGTGTACAGGAACGCAGTCGTGGGTGAAGAGGGAGTACAAGAGAAGGCTCAGCACAAAGCCTTGTGGTACACCAGTGTTCAGGATCAGGGTGGACAATGCGAAGTTGTCTAACCTGACAGACTGGTGTCTGTTGGTTAAGTCCTGAGTCCAGCATTCTCACATAGGTAATGGATTTGTCCATGTGGGTCAGGGCAGAATGTAGAGCCATGGAGATGGTGTCCTCTGAAGACGTGTGCGACCGATAGGCAAACTGGTGGGGATCCAGTGTTGGGGGGAGGCAGGACTTAAGGTGGGCCAGAACTGGTCTTTCAAAGCACTTCATGATCGTGGGGGTTCAGATTTAATGGCTGGCTCTTTGTTGTCCCTGTCGAAGCGTGTGTAGAACATGTTAAACTTGTCAGTGAAGGAGGTGTTGCTGGCTGTGGGGGTGGGGTTCTTTGGACGGTTGTCAGTGATGGCTTGGATGCCCTGCCACACGCGTCAGGGATCGGAGTTGTTGTTGAAGTGCTCCTCAATCCCCAGTTTGTGGTCATTTTTAGCCATCGTGATGCCCCTTTTCAGGTTGCCCCTGGATGAGCTGTAGGCCTCCGAGTTGCATGCCTTCAGCAGTTCTCGGACCTCTCTATTCATCCACGGCTTCTGGTTGAGTAAGGTCTTTATTAGTTTATGGGTGGTGACATTGTTGGTGCAGTTGTTTTATTGTAATCCAGAACAGAGGAAGCATATGTTTCAATGTCTGTATAGGACTCCAGGGTGTCTTGAGTGGCAAACAAACTCCAGTCTGTGTGTTGAAATTGGTTCTGTAGAAGTGAGTCTGAATCTTCTGGCCACACTAACTGTCCTCAATAATGGTTTCACAAGTTAGATGAGGGTTAAATACATAGGGAGTAGGAATAGTGCGGTGGGGAGGGGAATGGCTTTGTAAGCCTCCGGAGTGAATGTGTACACATGGTCCAGTGTATTGCCTCCTCTGGAACCACCAAAACACCATCCAGGTGTTCAGTCTGCTTTTTGCTAATGGCAGCCTGCAGTTCTTTCATTGATGGCACATTATGAAATGAAAAATATGACAAAGAAGACCCCGAACTGGGTTTTAATTTTACACAGCATCCCAAGTTTTTGAGAGATGGGATTGTATGAATTGAATAAAAAAATAACTTCAGAGATCTGGGCCCGAATAAGCTCGCTGAGCCAGATGCCTGTCAGGCTTGTCAACTCCACCCATAACATATGAATCATGTACTGATGATATGTGGTTTGGAAAAAAAATTATACAGGCTGGAACATCCCTCCAAATATTTCTCCAGACGAATTCTGTTTGGGCGCACACGTATTTGCAGAGCTGTGACAGGTAGGTAGGTGAGATAGGAGCAAACCAATCTAGCTAACTTCCAAGATGATGTCCCACTAAATTCTGAAAGCAAAGTAAGTACCTTACACTGACAGGCTGTGAGGTAAAGTTAGTGTCCCTCCATTCTACCAGCTGCCGGGCCTCAGACCCCAGATTACTGGATAGTTAGGGAGTTTACTGGCCCGGCTATTAGGCTCAATTCATGCCCCAATTAACCCATACACTGGACTGGTCCTGATACAACCAGGCGTTGACTAGGGAAGGCAGGGATATCCTAACCTCTCTCATGTGCCATTAACTATCATCCAGGCCAAGGGATTTCCTCCTCTCAGCAAGGCACTGCAAATGTGACATAATTCGTGAACAGGGCCGTATGTCACTACTTCTGTCACCGACTTCTGCCATAACACCCATACATGTTTAATAGTATTGCAACCGCAGGTTTTTCCCAAAAAAAAAGTGAACCACCTCGCTGCCCTGAATTTGGCTGGTCTTATCAACAAATCTCAAGTCTTGAGATACTATTTTCTGGAGTACAATGATGCCATGACTCAGAAGATGAATCAGACGACGATGAGGAAATCCCAGACTTTGATACTGTTCAACACGTTCAGGCAAAATTGATGCATTTCGTTGCAGTGCCAATGGTGGAAAGAAAACACTGGCACGTCTTGTATAAAAATGTCCACGGATTACATTTACATGAAAACGACAGTTATGATAGAGACAATGAAAGATGCATAGATTCTTGGAGTATTGAATGCCTTGAGTGTGAACGGTAGCGAAAAGACGTGTTGTAAACAAGGTCAACAGACTAAACACAAACACCCATTGGGGACGAAGCCATGTTCATAGTAGCAGGTAGAATGCTATAACCCGAGAGCCTACAGCTCTGCATCTCCAGGGTAGAGAGCCTAACGCTCTGCATCTCCAGGGTAGAGAGCCTAGCGCTCTGCATCTCCAGGGTAGAGAGCCTAACGCTCTGCATCTCCAGGGTAGAGAGCCTAGCGCTCTGCATCTCCAGGGTAGAGAGCCTAGCGCTCTGCATCTCCAGGGTAGAGAGCCTAACGCTCTGCATCTCCAGGGTAGAGAGCCTAGCGCTCTGCATCTCCAGGGTAGAGAGCCTAGCGCTCTGCATCTCCAGGGTAGAGAGCCTAACGCTCTGCATCTCCAGGGTAGAGAGCCTAACGCTCTGCATCTCCAGGGTAGAGAGCCTAATGCTCTGCATCTCCAGGGTAGAGAGCCTAATGCTCTGCATCTCCAGGGTAGAGAGTGGTGAACAACATTCATCACTTTTAATTGCAGGCTAGCTGAACTAGGCTTGCCTGGTTCCTTTTCTGGTTCAATAACAATCAACCTCCTCATTCACAAGTACTTTTATCTCAGAGACATCCAGTCAACCCAGAAAGCCTTTGCAGGCATATAAATCAGCTCTTTCCACTCCTTCCTTCTTCCTCCATTTATCTCCTCCCACAAAGCCCTTAAGTCTTATCCTCCTTTTTTGACATCCCTCCGTTCTCCTACGGCACCTGTCAGATATGACAGGATGGAAACAGACTTGCATGATGAGCATCAAAGACAAAACAACCTGGAGGCACAGACAGACACACAGAAACACCCGTTCCAATACAGACACGCAAGCAAGTCTGAGCCATGAATCATATCAATTCAAATGTAGTATGGCTTAGTGTGATCTGGGGGGGATTTGATTGTTGACAGCCACTTCAGACCACCACAGACTGAGTGTTGGGAGTGCATTTTACCAACCAGCACAGTCAAGCTCAACGTACGACTGGCCCAGTCCAGCTCACTGCATGCACAACAGATGAACACAACAGATGAACATGCTCACACAGTCACAGCTGTTTCTCTTTATCCATGCACATTCATTAGCTGAACTTCATCTCTTTAAAAATACATCTCTGGCATGTATCTTTTTACTGAAACCGGCCTGGACATAGGCCTGCGCAGCCTATTCCCCCTGTAACTCCAACATGTTGTGTGTACTATGTCATTGTGTAATTTACATTCTAGTTTACACTCAGTCCACAAAGACGGAGAGGGAGGCTGTGAATCTCTCCCAGCCCAATGTAAGGCTCCATGCCAACCTTTTTAATTTGGAGCAATAACGTGTGTGAAGGTCCTGTTCAGTCCTATGGAGAGTGAATGAGAGAGAGACAAGCCCAGCAGTTTCATTCCAGCTCTGTGAAACACTATAAATTGCAGCGAGTCAGTAAAAACCCTACAACCCCAGAACACAGCTAGCCAACCTTCAACGCAGTGATACTAGAGGTCTTTCTGGCCTCATTTCATCCCAGTGCTGAACCTCTCTTAGTGGAGGAGTCAGAAGAGAATCTTCCCGCCCCACAGCCATAACCAGTGTTTTGAGAGGTTGACGTACACAACACTGACAGCTGTCACAGCAAATCAGGGGTGCTTCTTTTTGGGGGGGGGGGGGGTTCAGACTGTGGAGGACCGCAAGTGTTCTCGTCCTGCACTCCATGACCCATCAGGTCACATGATATGGCCTGCCAGCCAATGAGAGGAGAGACTGAGGCAGTCAGGACACGCTCCCTCCCCATCCCTCCTTCCCTCTCTGTTGTGATCAGTGTCATTTAAAAAATGTGTTTCCACGTGGATGATCACTGGCTGCTCTCTCACGGCTCCTCCCCTGACTGTGCATGGAGGGGAAAGGGCAGGGGAGTATGGAGAGAGATTAGGTCCAGCCTGTCCTACAGTCTCCCAGGGCTAGGGCTCCTCCCGGACTGTGCATGGAGGGGAAAGGGAGCAACAGACACATTGTGATTAATTAACATCCAACATGTCTGTCTAATTACAACTCTAACAGGAGTAGGTCAGTGGTCAGTAGAATTGGCTTTGAAGGCTTTGCTTGGTCCAAATACACTGCTCAAAAAAATTAAGGGAATGCATAAACATCAGTGTAACAAGTCATTTAAACTTCAGGGATATCAGTCTGTCCAGATAGGAAGCATAAGTGACTGTGAATCAATGTCACCTGTTTTGGAGCAAATGATAGTGACAACAGATGGACTGGAAGGGCCACAACAAGACAACCCCCAAAAAGGGAATGGTTTTGCAGGTGGTGGCCACAGACAAGTGATTCTTCTCTAGTTTTGTGTTTTGCTAGTGTCCTTGTCACTATTGGTAGCATGAGCTGGTACCTGCAGCCCATTCAGGTTGCACAGGCAGTCCAGCTCCTCCAGGATGGGGGACATGCCGTCGCAAAAAGGTTTGCCATCTCCCTCAGTACAGTCTCAAAAGCAAGGAGGAGATACCAGGAGACGGGCCGTTACACGAGGAGAGCTGGACAGGGCCATAGAAGAGCATCAACACAGCAGCAGGACCGGTACCTGTTACTTTGTGCGAGGAGGAACAGGAGGAGCACTGCCAGAGACCTGCAAAATGACCTCCAGCGAGCTACTGGGGTGCATGTTTCTGACCAAACTGCTCTAGGTGGCAAGAGCGCCCAACATCCTCTAGTGGGACCTGTGCTCACAGCCCAGCCTCGTGCAGCTCGATTGGCATTTGTCAGAAAACACCAGAATTGCCCTGTTCTCTTCACAGATGAGATCAGGTTCACACTGAGCACATGTGACAGACGTGACATGTGACACTGTGATGAATGTTATATTGCCTGCAACATCATCCAGCATGACCGGTTTGGTGGTGGGTCAGTGATGGTCTGGTGAGGCATCCTTGGAGTGTTGCACAGACCTCCACGTGTTAGCCAACGGTACCCTGACTGCTGTTAGGTACCGGGGTGAATCCTCAGACCCATCATCAGACAGTGGGCCCATGGTTCCTCCTGATGCATGACAATGCCCAGCCTCATGTGGCCAGAGTGTGTAGGCAGTTCCTGGATGACCAAGGCATTGATGGCATTGACTGGTCCTCACGTTCCCCAAGACCTGAATCCAATTGGGACGTTACGTATCGATTCATCCGACACCGCCAAGTAGTGCCACAGACTGTCCAGGAGCTCACTGATGCCCTGATCCAGGTCTGGGAGGATATCCGCCAGGACACTATCCACCATCTCATCAGGAGCGTGCCCAGATGTTATTGAGAGTACATACAGGAATGTGGAGGCCATACACACTACTGGGTCACATTATGAGTTGCTGAGATTAAATGAACACAAGTTGGAACAGCCTGTGATTTAAATTATTTACTTTGGCGTGACTTTTGGTGTGAGTTGGAATCCAGCCCTCAATCGGTTGGTGATTTTGGTTTCTAATGACCGTTGATGTCATTTTGTTCTCAACGAATTACACAATGTACAGTAAGATTTTGATATCTACACTGAACAAAATTATAAATGCTACATTTTTGTTTTTGCCCCCATTTATCATGAGGGAGGAAAACACCTGTTTTTCCTCCCTCATGATAAATGGGGGCAAAAACAAAAGTGTTGTGTTTATAATTTTGTTCAGTGTATTTCCTTCATCATGACCCAATGTGTGATTTAAGTGTTAAATAAAGTAAAAAAATTGAGCCGTGAATTACAAACAACATTTAAGCTCTCCATCTCAGGAGCAACCAAGTCAGGTTGTGCAAAGATTCAAAAGCTTTTGACTTGTGATTTTCCATGCAGATCACATTAGTGGACATTGGTGAACAAGACATCAGATATTTGGCTACTTCTGAATGTCATTTTATGTAACAACAATAACATTAGAAGAATGACATTTGAGCCCAGGTCTCTCTGAACAAGTCAATGCTGATCTCCAACACATTGATGTCACTGTTCCAAGTCCAACACCAGAGCTGGAGATGATTAAAGCACCCAGTAGTCCATTACATCCTAGCCAGGTGTTCAGGCCTGCTTATCAGAGAGATACAGGCTGGGTCTAAACAGGAGCAAGTGAGTTGGCAGTAGCCTGACTGTCTGACTCATTTACGACTGCAGGTCGACCATTTTGGATCAACAGTAACCATGGCCGGCTCAATAACTATTGAACCTCTGGTTATGGATGAAGACGGACATCATTATAACCAAAACCGTTTTTTTAATTAAAACAAACAACTGACAGAAGACTAGATGGCCAGCTTTTATTAACCCATTTCAGCTGAAACATCTCCAATGTAGTTGGTTGCTGAAACCCAATAATTAGGGTAAGAGAACCTATCAAGGCCATGTACCTTTTAAACACTCAATCTTTGGATTGAAATCTAGAAGAGAAAAAAGGTTTTGTGAAATTTAGTCAGCAGCATATATGCTTATTACATCTATATACCTCTATTTTAAGCTAATCAGATATCCCATTATTAAGATATGGATGTCCAAATGCTATTACCTCCTGCCGGTCAATATAGACATTGCAGAAAAACTGTGGTTTGTAGAAAAAATGTAACAATCATAAATTAAATATTTATTTTGTGTTTACGTACTCAAACAATGTTTAAGAGATTCATGTTTTTTTTCTTATTAGCAGCGACTTCTTCAATAATTGCATCAGAACTGCACCCAAGTAAGATTAAACACTGCACTCGAGCTTAGACACTGTTCATAGTTTTCATCTTGACAAATAAAGTAATTTATGAATAAAAGAAGAATAAAGGAAGAGCTCTTCAGATCCAGTTATCCATACGAGGAGTGGCTGTGTACTAGGACCCATTTAAAACTCATTAGACAGCCGATCTGACATGGTCCGGTTCCACCCAGGAATCATGAATGATACACAACATCAGTCAATGCAGAACATGTAGAAACATGGCAACGGGGGTTATGCGTGATCCTAAACATCCCTTGGGGAGAACGCACCTAGTCAACTATTCAGATTAATCAGGAAGAGAATATTAGAAAGAGATTGGTCCGATATTGAGTCATTAAATGTTTGTTCTAAAAGTGTGGCACACTATTGGCCCAAACATCCAAGCTATCATTAATAGCAGTCTTACTTCTGGTTTTGTGCCACATTGTTTTAAAGAAGCAGTGGTACAGCCCCTTATTAAAAAGCCAAATCTGGACACCTTAGTTCTTGCAAATTATAGTGTTTAAAGTTTTGGTGGCTCTATTTCACCCTCAGCACCACTGATATGTGGAGTTCCTCAGGGTTCTATTTTGGGTCCGATTCTCATCTCCCTTTATTTGCTTCCCCTTGGATCCATCTTAAAGAAATATAACATCAGTTTCCATTTTTATGCAGATGATTCACAGATCTACTAGCCAATTAAAAGGGTGATAATTCCCTAAAAAGACTGTTAGACTGTTTTTATGACATTAAAGCCTGGATGGCTTTAAACGTTCTACATTTTAATGAAAGTAAAACAGAGGTCATGATACTTACACCCGGTAGTTCTCTTGGCGCCTCCCAATTGGACCTGGGTCCCTTGACACCTTAGGTCAAGTCTATGGTAACTAACCTTGGGGTTAAGATGGACAGTGATTTTCAACTAGAGAAACAGATAAATTCTGTTGTAAAACTAGTTTCTTTCAACTCAGGCTGCTTACCAAGCTGAAGCAATTTTAATCTTTCACTGATTTTGAGAGGGTTATACATGCTTTTATCACAACTCGCCTGGATTACTGTAATGTTATAGGTGTTAGCCAGACCTCCCTCTCTAGATTACAACTGGTCCAAAATGCTGCCGCTCGACTCCTTACCGGAACTCGTAAACAAGATCACATTACACCTGTTCTTGCCTCCCTTCATTGGCTACCGGTTTGTTTTAGAATACATTTTAAGATTTTGTTGTTCGTTTTTAAAGCTCATTATGGTAAAGCCCCAGCTTATATTGCCGAATTACTTAAGCCGTACGCTCCTCTGAGGTCATTAAGGTCTACTGATAGGGGAGATGGAGCATTCTCAGACTGGCCCCCAGCCTCCGCAATTTTTAAATGACAACTTAAAATTCACTTTTATTCATTGGCCTTTAAACCTGCTTGAGAGTCACATTCTGCATTTTCATTTTCCAGTTTGTTACTTGTTTTTAATGTACGTTTTGTTACTGTGTTGTTGTGTGTTTATAATCGGTCCTAAATCATGGACATAATAATGTCCAGCAATTTGGTCAACTTGGTTGTTTTAAATGTGCTTTCCAAATAAAGTTGGACTGGATTGGATGAAAGACAGACAGGAAAAAAACAGACATTCATACAGACAGACCATGTTTCCTGGCATCCCAGTAGCAGCCTCATGTGGATCACAGGAAAGGAGACAAGCTTTGCCGTGTGATGGACGACTGCAGTGAGACAAGACTGAATCACGCTGCACCGTCACAGTATCTGAGGCCTTATGGCAATGGGAGGCTGAAGGAGAGGAGGGTGTGTCTGCTCCCCTGACAAAGACAAACCAGGTAAAGCCTTGGTGCCCTGAGGGAGCCTCAGTAAGTAAGTGTGACGGCAGCAGCTGGATCAGTCTTTCTCCTCCATGTTTAAAAACTGGTCCCAGAACCTCCCATTACACCATTGTGTAGGGAAAGAAAGAAAGAAAAGGGGATAAAAAGACAGAAACAACAGAGCTTCTGGTTTACTCCCATAAACGTCAGTCAAAGAAGTTTATGGCCGACAGATGCTACAGCAAACATATTTTCTTTTTTATTTTATTCACTCCCCAGCTTCACCAAAAAATAAACCGGGCTTCACGTCAGACCGCTTCAGCAGTTGACCCCTGCGTGACCTGCCTTATGTTGTCAGGGAAACAGAGAGGTTACAAAAAAATAGGAAGTCAGCCAGAGGAGAGTTATGCCTGAAAACACGGCAGGACAGGGAGAAGAACCGCAGAAGAGAAAAGCTGGTCCGTCTGTACACACACACACACACACACACACACACACACACATACACACACACACACACACACACACACACACACACACACACACACACACACACACACACACACAGCTTAACCCCGCCGCCTCCAACCTACACCTGAACTAAATGACTGCTTACTCAGCAGGTGACACAGACTGTCTACACACAAACAGTCATTTGACACTCCAAATCTTCCAAAACTCAGGCAACAGCATACACTGAGTGCAATGGGTCCTCTCACAGCCCAACACACACACACACACACACACACTCTGACTCTCACCTGGAGTCTCCTCTGCCCAGGTTTCCTCCACTGGGCTGCAGGGTGGTCTGGTTGCCTTCCATGTCCACAATACATTTTGTGTTCAGGTCCTTTTCTGTGTGAGATGAGAAGAGATTCACTTTACAGGACTGTATAAACAGTTAGGACTTCCAGGTGCAAGAAACATCACTATACATCATCACAGCACATTATCACCCCCATCATCATCACTGCATATGACCACATCACTGTACATTAATATCACCATACATTACCATCACTGTGCATCATCACAGCACATTATCACCCCCATCATCATCACTGCATATCATCATTGTACATCACCACATCACTGTACATTAATTTCACCATATTGTATCATCACTGTACAGCATCAGCATCATTACTGCCATCACTTTACACCATCATGACCACCACATCCCTGTACATTATCACCATTCAGCACCGTAAATGTCCACCATACAGCAGAACTCTAAGCTGGCATTTTTTCACAAGGATCACATCTGCTCCTAAGTTTAAAAATTTAGGAGCACAAAAAAATATAGGGGCACACAAAGAAAATGTAGGCACTCCAGGAAAAGTAGCTGAGATATTGACTAGCCTCTTCCTTTCGCTAGGAAGTCGGATATAATTAATTTAATTATGTTTGTTTTTTTGACAGGATGTGTTTAACAAATTTGTGTTAAATGCAATCTGTCAGAGTCCCCACTACAAAACTTATATGTGTGCCTACAGGTTTTGTCTGGCTTTATTGTATTTGCAAAACAGAAGCTTTGTTTTGGATTAAAACTTTTTCCCACTCTACAGTGTACCTTTGTTTTTGCGCAGTTTGCTGTGGTAATACGAATGGGTAGCGGAGCAACAGTCTGAGGTGCTTGCGAGAGAACCTTCCAGTGTTGTTGTTGGCTCGACAGCGACTACCTCGATCTTATCAATGTTCATATCACTGTCAGACTGACCTGGTTTCTGTTCATCTTTCCCTATAAAAAAAACTTTTCCACATCTAAAGCCACATACCTATTACAAGTTTCATGCTATCAACACAATCTAGTGAATTTAAACTAGGCTTTGATTGGCGTACTGAGCTGCATTTTGCAATATTTGTGTGTTGCAACTACAATAATTGTAGTTCTTCATTTGACAACAATGAAACACAATAACAGAAATACTACAACCATAACAGTATGCACATTTTGGTGTAAATTGCTCATTTTCAAGTGTGTTCAAATTATTTGTGCAAATATTTGTGTGCCTGGTACAGCATCATTACTGTACACCATCACCACATCACTGTACATCTACATCATACAGCATCATTACTATCATCATTGTACATCACCTCATCAGTATACATCATCACTGTACATTAGGGTTGGGGATCGTTAGGTACCTCACAATTTGATTCAATTTCGATTCTTGGGGTTAGGATTAAAATCCAAATACATTTTTGATTTAATGAGGTCTTCTAATAGAAGTATGCTAGCCGGGTCCCTACGTCCCCCCATTACAACTAAATCATCTCAAGTTCAACATTTAAATGCACTGGAAAACAACAGTGTTTTGCTGTTAAATACACCCTTTGAAGAAGCCCACCACCATGTTTTTATAAAAATGTATGCAGTTTAAAACATGTTGGGAAGATTTTATTTATGTATGACAATTGTTTTGGACAAGTTCCAAATCGTAAAATTCTACAGACCAGGCATCATGTAAAATCAAAGTGATTTTTTATTCTTTACAAGAAGGCAGGCAAGGTAGCTACAACTTTCTAGTTAACACTTCAGAGAACACTGTCATTTTTAACAAAAATAGAAATTATAAAATAGTAAAGCATCCGATAAATGCCGATTCTGCAGGTTTTCCAAAGCATGTAAAGGTCTATAATTTTTATCATTGGTACACTTCAACTGTGAGAGACGGAATCTAAAACATAAATCCAGAAATTCACATTGTATGATTTTTAAATAATTAATATGCATTTTATTGCATGACATAAGTATTTGATCACCTACCAAACAGTAAGAATTCCAGCTCTCACAGACCTGTTAGTTTATCTTTAAGAAGCCCTCCTGTTCTCCACTCATTACCTGTATTAACTGCACCTGTTTGAACTTGTTACCTATATAAAAGACACCTGTCCACACAATCAAACAGACTCCAACCTCTCCACAATGGCCAAGACCAGAGAGCTGTGTAATGACATCAGGGATAAAATTATAGTCCTGCACAAGGCTGGGATGGGCTACAGGACAACAGTCAAGCAGCTTGGTGAGAAGGCAACAACTGTTGGCGCAATTATTAGAAAAAGTTCAAGACGACGGTCAATCTCCCTCGGTCTGGGGCTCCATGCAAGATCTCACCTCGTGGGGCATCAATGATTGTGAGGAAGGTGAGGGATCAGCCCAGAACTACACGGCAGGACCTGCTCAATGACCTGAAGAGAGCTGGGACTACAGTCTCAAAGAAAACCATTAGTAACACACTACGCCGTCATGGATTAAAATCCTGCAGCGCACGCAAGGTCCCCCTGCTCAAGACAGCACATGTCCAGGCCCCTCTGAAGTTTGCCAATGACCATCTGGATGATCCAGAAGAGGAATGGGAGAAGGTCATGTTGTCTGATGAGACAAAAATAGAGCTTTTTGGTCTAAACTCCACTCGCCGTGTTTGGAGGAAGAAGAAGGATGAGTGCAACCCCAAGAACACCACCCCAACCGTGAAGCATGGAGGTGGAAACAGCCTTCTTTGGAGATGCTTTTCTGCAAAGGGGACAGGATTACTACTCCGTATTGAGGGGAGGATGGATGGGGCCATGTATCGCGAGATCTTGGCCAACAACCTCCTTCCCTCTGTAAGAGCATTGAAGATGGGTCGTGGCTGGGTCTTCCAGCATGACAACGACCCTAAACACACAGCCAGGGCAACTAAGGAGTGGCTCCGTAACAAGCATCTCAAGGTCCTGGAGTGGCCTAGCCAGTCTTCAGACCTGAACCCAATAGAAAACCCAACATAAAAATCATTGTGTGATTCTCTGGATTTTTGTTTTAGATTCCGTCACTCCGTTCACAGTTGAAGAGCACCTACGATAAAAATTCCAGGGGGAGCATCACAGTATATGAAAACAGGCCAGGTTTACTTGGTACACGATTGGTGGGTAGAAAGTCCCAGACACTAACTAAATCAATAACTGTGAAATACATAGACTGCTTTGTAAATGGCAGATTATTTCTGACAAATTATGCTTTAGTCTAAAAAGGCATCCAATCTGCTTGAATAATTGTATCATGACGTAACTTCCCAGGCTCAGCCTATCTGAGAGGAACCGAGATACCTGGCAACTGTAGTCTAAATGGTGTGGAACTACTAATCACATTGGAACGTAGTGCTGACAGAGACCAATGTAAACAAAAGTTGTAGGTTCAACTCCTTCAACAGTCATAGGTTTCAGTAACCATTACTGAGTAAGAGACACACCCACGTTACCGTTACTTAGTAACAGATATCCCCCCATCTTACCGTTACTGAGTAAGACACACCGTTACTGAGTAAGACACACCCCCACATATTACCAGTACTGAGTAAGACACACCCCCACATATTACCAGTACTGAGTAAGACACACCCCCACATATTACCAGTACTGAGTAAGACGCCCCCACATATTACCAGTACTGATTAAGACGCCCCCACATATTACCAGTACTGAGAAAGACGGCCCCACGTATTACCAGTACTGAGAAAGACGCCCCCACGTATTACCAGTACTGAGAAAGACGCCCCCACGTATTACCAGTACTGAGAAAGACGCCCCCACATATTACCAGTACTGAGAAAGACGCCCCCACATATTACCAGTACTGAGAAAGACGCCCCCACATATTACCAGTACTGAGAAAGACGCCCCCACATATTACCAGTACTGAGAAAGACGCCCCCACATATTACCAGTACTGAGTAAGACGGCCCCACATGTAACCATTGGAGTAAGAGACACACCCACCTACGTTACCGTTACTGAGTAAGAGACACAGCCACATTACAGGGCTCAAAAATAACGATGGCCCGAAGGCCCTGGGCCAGTAAAAAGTCAAGCCAGGGCTAATCAGTAGCAAGTCACTGTCCCGATTGGGACACTTCAATAACATTTTAGATTTTAGAAATGATTATAAACTCAACATCCACCAGTTGTTTCATAATCAGGCACAATCACAAATAACGACCTTGCAGCTCTTGGCGCGCTGTTGGCGAGTGAAGAGTTGAGCAGTGATGTGACGTATGGCTGCCAGGTATTGTTTTTCAATAAAACATTTAAAAACTTGCACGAGTCACTCAAGTGTAAAAGGCGGCAAAGAATAATGAGCTCAAATGAACGCGGACATTTTTACCTCAGTGCAAAAAAACTGATTTACCGGTTTCCACTTCTATGGAACTCAGATGCACTGTGTTGTCTGTCCTAGGTCTCCGGCTAAAGTGGACAAATGTGAGTCTTTTTACAAAGGCACTGACAACTCTCGCAAACAGTCCCTGACCAGCCATTCCAATAGCAAACAGCACCTGGACTGCATGACAGCCAAGTGGGTGGCTGACAATCTGTCTTCAGAGCCCTTGACCGTACTGGTCAGGAATATAAATGCAGATGCCCACTGGGTGACTGCACAACTTAACTACAGAGGGGAGAACAAGTATTTGATACACTGCCAATTTTGCAGGTTTTCCCACTTACAAAGCATGTAGAAGTCTGTAATATGTATCATAGGTACTCTTCAACTGTGAATGACAGAATCTAAAACAAAAATCCACAAAATCACATTGTATGATTTTAAAGTAATTAATTAGCATTTTTATTTTATTATCAGAAAAGCAGAACTTAATATTTGGTACAGAAACCTTGTTTGCAATTAGAGATCATACATTTCCTGTAGACCCGGTTTGCACACACTGCAGCAGGGATTTTGGCCCACTCCTTCATACAGAGCTTCTCCAGATCCTTCAGGTTTCGGGGCTGTCGCTGGGCAATACAGACTTTCAGCTCCCTCCAAAGATTTTCTATTGGGTTCAGGTCTGAAGACTGGCTAGGCCACTCCAGGACCTTGAGATGTTTCTTACGGAGCCACTCCTTAGTTGCCCTGGCTGTGGGTTTCGGGTCATTGTCATGCTGGAAGACCCAGCCACGACCCATCTTCAATGCTCTTACAGAGGGAAGGAGGTTGTTGGCCAAGATATCGCGATACATGGCCCCATCCATCCTCCTCTCAATACGGAGTAGTAATCCTGTCCCCTTTGCAGAAAAGCATCCCCAAAGAATGATGTTTCCACCTCCATGCTTCACGGTTGGGGTGGTGTTCTTGGGGTTGCACTCATCCTTCTTCTTCCTCCAAACACGGCGAGTGGAGTTTAGACCAAAAAGCTCTATTTTTGTCTCATCAGACCGTCATCATTGACCGTCATCTTGAACTTCTTCCCTTTTCTAATAATTGCACCAACAGTTGTTGCCTTCTCACCAAGCGGCTTGCCTATTGTCCTGTAGCGCATCCCAGCCTTGTGCAGGTCTACAATATTATCACTGATGTCTTTACACAGCTCTCTGGTCTTGGCCATTGTGGAGAGGTTGGAGTCTTTTAAATTGAATGTGTGGACAGGTGTCTTTTATACAGGTAACGAGTTCAAACAGGTGCAGTTAATACAGGTAATGAGTGGAGAACAGGAGGGCTTCTTAAAGATAAACTAACAGGTCTGTGAGAGCTGGAATTCTTACTGGTTGGTAGGTGATCAAATACTTGTCATGCAATAAAATGCATATAAATTATTTAAAAATCATACAATGTGATTTTCTGGATTTATGTTTTAGATTCCGTCTCTCACAGTTTAAGTGTACCTATGATCAAAATTATAGACCTCTACATGCTTTGCAAGTAGGAAAACCTGCAAAATCGGCAGTGTATCAAATACTTACCACATACATATTAATTAAGACGGAGCAGCCATTCACCTTGTTCCCTGGAATGAATCAGTTAGTGTTTTGATTAAAAGTCTAATGTTTTGTTAACTTATCTTTCTATTATTAGAAATGTAAGAAATATGTTTTATTTATCCAGAATACATTTCAGGACTAAACATGTAAAGTAACAAAAGTATTTGGTTATATGTTGTACCCTTGAAATTACAACTTTTGGAAGCAGGGATAGTAAAAAAAATTTTGGGCCAGTAAGTTTCAAACCCACTGACCCCCCTGAGCCAGTGGCAATTTTTTTTTAATGTTGAGCCCAGCATTACTGAGAAAGACACACACCCACATGTTACCGTGACTGAAAAATACACAAATTCACACTTTAGTGAGAAATACATTCTATAAAGTATATTCTGTTAGTACATTTATTATATTTACTTAAAATGGCATCTTTTGAAAAAGGGCCTAAGTAAGCCTTTCACTGTTAGTCCACATATGTTGTGCTTCATTAACAAGCACACGTTCTTAATGAAGCAAGAGTTGAAAGGTCTAAATCACAGTAAAACAGTAATGAGAATAATTTGCTGAGAACATTTCAAATCATTAGTCTGAATGTTATTTCAGTGACGTAGGAACATGAGATTAAACTGTTCAACTGTTACTTCATAGAGGAAATCCCATGAAATGTCCTTTGCTGAACTCCATGGCCAGACTGGGTGAGCAGTGATTTAGGCTCCATCCCAGTTATGTTAGCACATTGTAGCTAGCGTCGCCTAGTGCTGACATACAGACTAATAATAGCACCATTAATTACTGGGCTCTGCTAGCCTAAATATGGGCTCATCCAGTTCATCTTCCACAGTGAGTCTGCTGATTTCAGTTGTGCCTGGAAACACAAATTCTGCTATATTATGATTTAGCCTAGATATTATCTGTACACTTATCTGAATGTAACAAAATCTTTCTGAGTTGCAAACTTAAATGGAGGCCATCTGAACCAGTTATTCAGTTATTCTACTGAATCAGGGTCCTCGTCCCTACTGAGCACTGATCCTGTCCAACGCAGAGAATCAGGGTCCTCGTCCCTACTGAGCACTGATCCTGTCCAACGCAGAGAATCAGGGTCCTCGTCCCTACTGAGCACTGATCCTGTCCAACGCAGAGAATCAGGGTCCTCGTCCCTACTGAGCACTGATCCTGTCCAACGCAGAGAATCAGGGTCCTCGTCCCTACTGAGCACTGATCCTGTCCAACGCAGAGAATCAGGGTCCTCGTCCCTACTGAGCACTGATCCTGTCCAACGCAGAGAATCAGGGTCCTCGTCCCTACTGAGCACTGATCCTGTCCAACGCAGAGAATCAGGGTCCTCGTCCCTACTGAGCACTGATCCTGTCCAACGCAGAGAATCAGGGTCCTCGTCCCTACTGAGCACTGATCCTGTCCAACGCAGAGAATCAGGGTCCTCGTCCCTACTGAGCACTGATCCTGTCCAACGCAGAGAATCAGGGTCCTCGTCCCTACTGAGCACTGATCCTGTCCAACGCAGAGAATCAGGGTCCTCGTCCCTACTGAGCACTGATCCTGTCCAACGCAGAGAATCAGGGTCCTCGTCCCTACTGAGCACTGATCCTGTCCAACGCAGAGAATCAGGGTCCTCGTCCCTACTGAGCACTGATCCTGTCCAACGCAGAGAATCAGGGTCCTCGTCCCTACTGAGCACTGATCCTGTCCAACGCAGAGAATCAGGGTCCTCGTCCCTACTGAGCACTGATCCTGTCCAACGCAGAGAATCAGGGTCCTCGTCCCTACTGAGCACTGATCCTGTCCAACGCAGAGAATCAGGGTCCTCGTCCCTACTGAGCACTGATCCTGTCCAACGCAGAGAATCAGGGTCCTCGTCCCTACTGAGCACTGATCCTGTCCAACGCAGAGAATCAGGGTCCTCGTCCCTACTGAGCACTGATCCTGTCCAACGCAGAGAATCAGGGTCCTCGTCCCTACTGAGCACTGATCCTGTCCAACGCAGAGCGAACCAAGGGTTGTATGAGGGGTAGGAAGCACGACTCCAGATAGGCTGCCTGATAAATGAATATGTTCTGCTGCTCTACCGTTTCCTACAGTACATACTGAGACCATTTAAGGTGACGTCAAAATGAGGGGTGTTGTACAAAAGTATTCAGCAAGTGGATCACCTTAAACCAATCAGAACAGGACCGATCAAAATGTCTCAGTCTCAAAGCATCAGTTTCTTGAACTAATCTGTCTAGAATGTTTTTGAATTCTAATCATCTACAAGGCACACAGAGCCCGACTGAAGAAAAAGCTGTAGGTATGGCAGCATTGGCCCTGTCAAGCAGTTTGACCAGCCAGGCATGGAGAGCAGGGGATGGGGAAGACCTGAGGGGGAGTAACTCTGGCTGAATGGATTCTTCCTCCCAGAGGAAGCACAGGTTTGCTTTCACTCTTGCATTACAGAAGTGAAATGTCAACAGAGAACATAGTAACAAATAAGCCATAGACCACGGTTGTCTGCAAAAAGACACATTCGCTATAGTCATATCAATAGCCTGTTTCTTTAGAAGTATGTCTTAAAGGAAAATGTCCTATTTTGTGATGTGAAACAAAATCTTTAAAAAATAAACTGAAAACTTTGAAATGAAAAAACTAAATTCTGTTTGGTGGTTAGTACATTGTTATGGCCAGCTGGTGACCACTGAGTAGAACTGGGCTCTGACCAGATATCAAATATCATCTTCATTTGGTCAATTCTATTGGGCAGAAAGTTTATGTCATCATCACATGAGTTTTATTCCCAGTTCTAAGCACAGGCTGTAATGTTAAGGTCACACAGATCACTGGTATTGTTGCCAGTCTGAAGGCGGGCGTCAGGAGTCTGTTCCGTGTGGGGAGGGCATAGTGGACTGGTTGTGTGTGTGTGTGCACGCGCGCTCACACTCCTGCTAGCCCTGTTATAACCAGTTATGATCGCTCTATGAATTTCAGGGGTTGCATTAAGATCTTTGTTCAAAGGCCAAAAGAAAACTAGTAAAACTAAACAGAGAAAAGAGGGTAATATCCTGGTGGCATTCATCTCTTCCAAGTACACGTTGGTTTTCCATTGCCACTAAAACAGCACAGGGTTTGTTTGGTGGTACGATGGGTATGAAACACATGTAGAAATGGAAAAGATGTCTCCACTGTGACTGGGATAGAGCCATGCACGGAACAGTAACCCGACATCCACGGGAACATGGCCTGTTATACAACGCTAGCAAACAGTCCTTTCAGACTCACTCCCTTCCTGCCTTTGTCCAGCACAGCCAGAGACCAGCTCCACACGCACGGTAGAAATACAAATATAAGGACTTAACCCCAAATAAATTTCTAGAAACATCAGTACCATATATAAAACAACTGGAAAGTTCCATCTACAATGAGAGGCATACAATAAACTCAAATTATGACTGATCAGGTTATTACAGTAACTCTGGGAATCTAATTAATTCATAGAGAGTGGGCTACTGAAAATTAGGGAATTCACAGTGTCTGAAAGTATAGGCTACATACTACCATGGACTTGTTTCATCGAATGCTAAACCGCTTTGTTGTAAATGAGAGCGAAAGCTGGTCAAGTTCCCCGTCTTGTGACCAATTTCTATGCTCTGTGAGAAGTAACATGTGACATGCTCCGCTACATCGTAGCTAGACTCACTGTTTTCCGCATCAGTAGGCACCCCTACTTTCAGGCACAAGCTCTCCCACGGCTAAATTCAACTTGGCACACACGGCGCAAATGTCATTCCTACCCTCAGAGTGGTATTGAGAGCTTACATTATAATTGACCGAATAATTTTAGTTTGCGCAGAGATTCAGTAGACATGTCACTGTTCATTCATTACCGCGGCTTATGAAAGGGTGGTTACACATGTTCAGGCTTATCACATCATCCATAACTTCTTGAATAGGACACAGCTAGTTCGTATAGTGTTGGTCAGGGTCTCCAAAACCATCTAGGCCTGGATTTTCCACATCCAAATCCATCCGACGCCTCCTAATTTGCCATCCTAGTCAAGTAAAACGGTTGGCTAAACAGCAATGTATCTTGTACGATGGCGTACATAATCGAACAAAGCAAATAGAATATATAGCAATAAAAATTTACAATTCACCTGGAATTGCACAATAATACGGATTATATGGTTGCAATAATGCGCTTACCACAGCTACTGCCTCCGGGAGTGACCTATTGCAGGCTAAGGGTCAGGGCTTTGATTGGTTAAGGGGTTATCGATTGGACCCGTTTCACAACAACTGAGTCAATAACCGGTTAATGCAACTTACCTCTCCTGTTCATTGGACGAACGCGGACTGCAACCTTCACATTTGAGTCGTTGAGACTGGTCTCCACCATTGTGTCCACTGTCAGACTGACTGTCTCGGCGTTATATTTGAAAAACCCTCTGGTAGATAGTATTGATCCCCAGTGAACCCAAGTCGAAGAATCATCCAGAATCTTTGATATGTTGTGCTAGCCGTCTGCCCTGCCAGCTAGCTACAAGGGTTCGTACTCAAACATCGTATATTCCATCATGACACACTGACTTGCTGGGAGGAAAGGGATATTTCCTTGTTCAACAAATTCTCCATTAACCGCTATCCTCCAAATAATGCATGTCCCAACGGGTTGGAGCTGTAAAATACAGAAAATGCTTCAATAAACCTTGCAAAACAAACAGGTATTAGAACAGTTTCACATTAGATCGATTTGATTGTCTTTATAAGATAAGTACAGTACTGTAAGCTCGAACCATCAATATTAGCTGATCTGGTGGGTATAGCTAACTAAGTGGCAAGCGTTAACCTTATTGGTTGGTTTTGCGACGTAGTTGTACTTGTAATCGACATTCAACTGTTAGCATTTAAGAAATGTAACAGTAATACATATGTTAATTAATTAGATAATTGTAGTTATATTGCTTAGCCATAAGCTAACAAAGCTACATTATCGTTACTAGCCCCGCTACGCTAGCACTGACTTTGACGTCTTGCCCTGGATCAGGAAAAATAATTACTGTCTGTTGGTCTTTAAACAAGACGGAGAATGACAGCAAATATTGACTTAAGGAAACACACAACAATCTTACCTAATCGCTGACAGGTGTATACTAACCTAGTTTTAAATACAAACAAATGAATATATTTGCTTTGCCACCGAACTCTTACCTTGGCTGACAAAATTAGCTAAGAAGCGACCTACCTAATAAATGTCCAATGCTAACAAGCGTTAGCTAGCTAGCGAATGTTCGTTTTCTAGCTAAGTAACGGGCTGGGTCGAGGCACTCAACTTCGCGACTTACAAGAAAGTGTTGCGGATCAATCTACCGGGTAACGACGCTGAACAGTGTTTTAAAATCCAATCTTCCTCGGAATGGAACTTAAATGCAGGTGGCTGGTTTTAGATTTGCAGCCATCTCCGTCAGATAGCAATGTCTTCACGACATATTTTCCACCTGTTTCTCGTGCCGTTCTCCGCTAGCACCCAGTTATATCTCGTTGATTCAGTTTCACAGCTCTCTCAACCTGGGATCACCTCGTCTCCGCCTTTTCCGGCAGGGAAGGTCGAAGGAGAAATGTTACGGTGTGGCATTCTGAAGGAATGTCCCATTGCCATAACATTGTAGATGTAAATGTGATTATTTTTATATGAAAACAGACATGTAATTATTGATTGACTATTGAATGTCACTTGAAACACAGAAAGTGTTACTCTCATATTAAATACTTTCGACTTTAAAGAGTAGCGTTGAGAATCTAGCACACTCCCTCGCCATAGTGGTAAGGTCAAACTTATACCAAAACTTATTTTGTGCAGCGTGGCTACTCAACACAAACCTGTTTACAGTACGCAGAATATTTTGTAAAATACGTCCTTGCTTACACTAAGTAAATTCCGCTAACATTTATTAATGGAACACGTTGTGATACTCGTCTATGTATTCTGTAGGTCTGTGTTTAACAAGAATCTCAGCATGATTCTATCTGCCCAGAAAGGAACTTTTCTCATTAGATAAGCGGTCCTTAACCGTTTCCGTCGCAAGGACCCCACTAAATCAATGTCCAAAGATCATAAGGATGACCATTCTGGGTATTTGTACAAGTTATTTAAATATTATATATTGCATTTCTAATCTAGAGTAAATTTAGTCATATTATGATTCATTTTCATAATATTATAATAAACGAATTGCTACTCTATAATAATGTTATTATTTACATAACACTTGCATAGCTGTTCAATTGGAATGCTATGGATACTTATCTGGTAGAGAGGAGTCTCTCATCTCATTGGTTCAGATCATGTTGAGTTTGACCGCCCACTGCATTCTTACTGGTCCTCACATCAAATCCAATCGTGACTGTCTGTATCCAGTGTTCAGAGACAACCTGTTTTCTTTTCTTTCTGAAATCAGTCCACCAGTGTGAGCTGGCTGTTAACCAAGCACTGCAATCATCATTTTCTTGAGTCGGTAATAAATCAGGATTCCATTCTATGATTGCAAGAGACTGTAATTATAACCAGCTAGCTCATTACTTGGAACTGAGTTGACAGGCCTATGAAATAGTCTACTCCCTGACCATTGCTCACTTTGTAAGGGCAGAGCATTTGTAACCCCAGCGTTGTTTGATTCCCATGGTTGGGCATGTCGAAAAGTTATTAAGATGTTAGAATAAGAGTGTCTGCTAAACAATTTAAAGTAAAAAGTACCCCACAGACATCATTCATCAATCAAGCAAATTTCATCCACTACCATGTTGCTGGCTTTTGGTGCATCCTGGTTCAGGTCAAACCATATGGAACATATAGACATACTCACTTGGTCCTCTTTCCCCATTTCCTTCTTAAAACCCAGTGAAAGAGAACGTAATAGGAGAGTGACCTATGACTTTTTCCATCCAGCTAATGGAGGATGCAGTTGAGATATCCCCAGGGGCTGATATGGAAACCGCTGGGACTTTATTCAAATGGTAACAAAGAGCTACACAAACTAGATGCAAAAATCAGACATGAGGAAACTGCTGCTTATATTTTCCACAGTTAAGTGGCGACACTTTCTGGTGAGAGTTATACAGTGAAGTGGCAACACTATCTGGTGAGAGTTATACAGTGAAGTGGTGACACCTTCTGGTGAGAGTTATACAGTGAAGTGGCGACACCTTCTGGTGAGAGTTACACAGTTAAGTGGAGCACCTGCATCCATCCACTAATTTAAAGAAATCGATTTGATTCGGAAATTCCATATTTCATTTCATAATTACCAGTTAGTATTGTAAGTGCAAATGCCTGGCTATGGTAAAGATTCACACTGCAACCAGTGGTTCCTCCCAGAAAAGCATTGATATGACTGGTTAGTAGAAGATGTCATGCATCTTCATCAGACCAGTCTAGAGGGCACTATTCGACCAGACTTACAATATATCCTTCTCTTTTATTTTCAGAGGAAACTGTTCCTGTCCTTTTGTGTTTTATAGTTCAAATAAAATGTTTATGATAATGTGTTGGATATGGACATAAGCCAATCTGAGGACCCTAATAATCTTGCCAATATAAGTATTTATGTATCCTTATCCTCAACATTTTTAAATGGCTTCCATGTTTCCATCTGTGCCTGACTGAAGTTCAATGTTGACGTAAGGAAAGGACCTGGACACGTGGAAGCCATGATGCAAGGTTGCCTTTCCAGTTTGCAATCAACTAATGGCTCCAGACAAGTGCTTAGTACTTTATTTACAATGTCTCTGAAATGTTGAGCATTTTCTCTTTCTTTTCTCTGTGCAAAGTGAGTACCCTTGCTGCTGGCCTGTTCCTTAATCTAATACAGAGCAAAAGGCTGTCGTTGAGTAAGACGGTGAAGGACCTTTTCATTCTGTAATGCAAGCAGCTAAGAGCTCTCCAGGCCCTCTAATAGAATGAAATTACAAGGACAGACATAGTTGTGCAGTTAATGCAATGTGAGTGTATGTTATTGCAGGGAGGTTTCTCTACCCTCTCCTTGATTGCTTATGACTCACAAAAACTTTTGAACCTAACTGAACTGCCTACAGTTGGTCTGTAACTCCACTAACAAAAACCTACAGTGGCTTTGTGTTTCAATGGTAATTTCTCACTTTTGTCCAAAACACAATAAAATACCAAACTGAAAGATTAGACACATGAAAGGTCTCTTCGGATTTGTGTGTGTGTGTTTACAGAAGCTGTGTGTTTAGAGCCTGAGCATTTCTTTGAAGCTGGATAATTTTATGTAAATGTTATGTCTGTGTCAGCTGAAGTGTACCCCGACCCCCTGTCTGATGGTTACCCCGACCCCCTGGCTGATGGTTACCCCGACCCCCTGGCTGATGGTTACCCCGACCCCCTGGCTGATGGTTACCCCGACCCCCTGGCTGATGGTTACCCCGACCCCCTGGCTGATGGTTACCCCGACCCCCTGGCTGATGGTTACCCCGACCCCCTGGCTGATGGTTACCCCGACCCCCTGGCAGGGAAAGAGGCTGTGATGTGGGCTACCAAACGCAGGGTTTCCCAATGCAAAGGGCAAAGGCTTTGAACCTGTGTGACATTCTACCATTCTTTCTCATTCATCCTCTCTGTTCACCTCTCTCTCCCTCCCAGAATTATAACAGTATTGTGGTGTTTTTTCTTATCCAGAGTGAACACTAAATCGTCATCTGTGTGTGTGTGTGTGTGCGTTTATGTGTCCATGTCTTTGTGTATGTGTGTGTGTGTGTGTGTGTATGTCTGTGTATTTGTGTGTTGGGGGATCTGTGCGTGTGGGTGGGTCTGTGAATGTGGGTGGGTCTGTATGTGTGTGTGCGGGTCTGGGTGTGTGTGTGTATGTGTGTAGGTCTGGGTGTGCGGGTCTGGGTGTGTGTGTATGTGTGTAGGTCTGCGTGTATGTGTGTTTGTGTATATGTGTGTGGGTCTGTGTGTGCGGGTCTGGGTGTGTGTGTGTGTACGAGTGTAGGTCTGGGTATGTGTGTGCACGTGTGTGGGTCTGTGTGTGTGTGGGTCTGTGATGGTGGGTAGGTCTGAGTGTGTGTGTGTGTGTGTGATAGTGGTGGCTGATATGTAGGCGAATGTCTCCTGGATGATGGGGACAGTTTGGTCTCTTCTTATCAGCTGCTCTGTTTATTTAACATGATTAGAATAATTGTTCCGGCCACTAATCAACGGAAGCAACAGGACATCTGTTAGTGTATTATTGTGTTAGTGCATTAGTGTGTTTGTGTACTAGTGTGTTGGTGTGTTAATGTGTATGTTAGTATGTTTGTGTGTTAGTGCATTAGTGTGTTGGTGTGTTAATGTGTGTGTTTGTGTGTTAGTGCATTAGTGTGTTTGTAGTGTTAGTGTGCTAGTTTGTTGGGGGTGTTAATGTGTGTGTTAGTATGTTTGTGTATTAGTGTGTTAGTGTGTTAATGTGTATGTATGTTATTGCATTAGTGTGTTGGTGTGTTAATGTGTGTGTTTGTGTGTTAGTGCATTAGTGTGTTTGTAGTGTGAGTGTGTTAGTTTGTTGGTGTGTTAATGGGTATGTTTGTGTGTTTGTTTGTTAGTGCATTAGTGTGTTTGTGTATTAGTGTGTTGGTGTGTTAGTGTGTGTTAGTATGTTTGTGTATTAGTGTGTTGGTGTGTTAGTGTGTTTGTGTTAGTATTTTAGTGTGTATGTTAGTGTGATGTGTGTTAATGTGTTTGTGTTAGTTTTTTAGTGTATGTGTGTATTAGTGTGTTGATGTGTTAGTGTGTATGTTATTGTGTGTGTGTGTTAGTGAATTAGTGTGTTTGTGTATTAGTGTGTTCGTATGTTAATGCATTAGAGCATCAGTGTGTTAGTGTGTTAGTGTTAGTATTTTAGTGTGTTAGTGTGTATGTTAGTGTGTGTGTGTATTAGTTAATTAGTGTGTTTGTGTATTAGTGTGTTGGTATGTTAATGCATCAGTGCATCAGTGTGTTAGTGTGTTAGTGTTAGTATTTTAGTGTGTTAGTGTGTATGTTAGTGTGTGTGTGTATTAGTTAATTAGTGTGTTTGTGTATTAGTGTGTTGGTATGTTAATGCATCAGTGCATCAGTGTGTTAGTGTGTTAGTGTTAGTATTTTAGTGTGTTAGTGTGTATGTTAGTGTGTGTGTGTATTAGTGAATTAGTGTGTTGGTGTATTAGTGTGTTGGTATGTTAATGCATCAGTGCATCAGTGTGTTAGTGTGTTAGGGTGCATGTCTAAAATCCTGGTTTTACAGCCACCACCCATTTCCACCCGCTACCATCCACTACCATCCACTACTATCCCCTACCATCCAATACCATAAGCTAAAATCAATTACCATCCACAACCATCCACTACCATCCACTACCATGCCCTACCATCCACTACCACCCAGTACCACACTCTACCATTATCTACCATCCACTACCATCCACTACCACACTCTACCATCCACTACAATCACCTACCACCTTCTACCATCCACTGCTATCCACTACTACTCTCTACCATCCACTACCATCCCCAACCATCCACTACCATCCCCAACCATCCACTACAATCACCTACCACCTTCTACCATCCACTGCTATCCACTACTACCCTCTACCATCCACTACCATCCCCAACCATCCACTACCATCCACTACCATCCACTACCATCCCCAACCATCCACTACCATCCCCAACCATCCACTACCATCCCCAACCATCCACTACCATCCCCAACCATCCACTACCATCCCCAACCATCCCCAACCATCCCCAACCATCCACTACCATCCCCAACCATCTCCAACCATCCACTACCATCCCCAACCATCCACTACCATCCCCAACCATCCCCAACCATCTCCAACCATCCACTACCATCCCCAACCATCCACTACCATCCCCAACCATCCCCAACCATCTCCAACCATCCACTACCATCCCCAACCATTCACTACCATTCACTACAATCCACTACCATTCACTACTATCCGCTACTGTTCCCTACCATCCACTACCATTCACTAGCATTTCACCTGGAGGAATTGAGCGGATATCCAATGCATGGGTGTCTAACATCCGTAATGACTCGCATCTTGCTAACCAACAAGTTGGAGTGAATTCCAAAGCAGAATGGCAAGGGGAACACCAAGGACAATGGCAAGGGGAATGCCAAGAGGAACAGCAAGAGGAACGGCAATAGAGCAAGGAGAATGTCATGCCATTGCTGTTATTTGTTTTTGAAATTAGTGTAATGAGCGGATGTATAACTACATCAGTATAGGAACAGTGGATGTGTAACCACATCAGTACAGAAACAGTGGATGTATAACCACATCAGTATAGAAACAGTAGATGTGTAACCACATCAGAATATAGACTCTGGATGTGTAACCACATCAGTATAGAAAAAGTGGATGTGTAACCACATCAAAATATAGACTCTGGATGTGTAACCACATCAGTATAGAAACAGAAGACATGTAACCACATCAGAATATAGACTTTGGATGTGTAACCACATCAGTAGAGAAACTGTGGATGTGTAACCACATCAGTATAATAGTGTATGTTGAATCACATCAGTAGAGAAACAGGGGATTTTCGTAACCACATCAGAATAAAAACAGTGGATGTGTAACCACATCAAGATACTGTTAAAACCCCTAACTTGGTCTTCAAGAATTACGTTTCTTCTGTCAATATCTATATGAATAAAAAACAAGAAAAACGACACAATGAAATGTGAATCTGACGAAAATGTTTCCTTGTCTCTTTGTCCCCTTTGCATGACCCCATATCAGTGAAAGTATAACCACTTTCTCCAACTTAAGAACTATTCGCCTTCAGATCAATAAGAAACCACTCTATAGTTGGACTGGAACACTAGGTCTGTAATTGGTCGTAAGTAACTGGGTCAACGATTTGATTAACCTTACAGAACGAAATAAATGGCCACCTATTTCGAGATCCAAATCACAAATGGAGAGCAAAGAGGTTTGTAAGTCAGCATATTTTCAAGGAGAACTTGAAAAAAGGCAGTGTAATGCTACTTTACTACTTTTCTCAACAGCAATTATTGTGTAATAGTGTGTGTTTGTATGTGTTTGTGTGTGTGTGTAAGTGTGCATGTCAGAATGAGTCAGGCACACCCAAAATTCATGTTTTATAGGAGCAGCCCTGGAATCAGACACCGATGGTCATCTCTCTGGGAAGATACCCTGACTGCTGTTAGGTACAAGGATGAAATCCTCAGACCTTACACTGGTGCAACGGGGCCTGGGTTCCTCCAAGCGCAGGAGAATGTCCAGCCTCAGTGTGTAGGCAGTTCCTGGATTTTATGAGAACCTCTGTGACGTTATGTATTGGTGCATCTGATGTCGCCAAGTAGCGCCACAGACTGTCCAGGAGTCACATTATGAGTTGCAGTGATGAAATTCAAGCAAGTTGGAACAGTCTGTGATTTAAATTCTTTGCTTTGATTTTCAGTGTGAATTTTTGTTCTCAATTTTGTTCTCAATTTTGTTCTCAATTTTGTTCTCAATTACATCATCATCATGTGTGATTTAGGTGTTCCCTTAATTTTTTGAGGAGTGTTTTATGTAAACCTTGAATGACCACCTAAAGCACCCCCAAGAATAAGCCTAGCACCCCCATTAGCACCCCCAAGAATAAGCCTAGCACCCCCATTAGGACCCCCAAGAATAAGCCCATTATCGTACCCATTATTGCCCCAATTATCGTCCCCATTATCGCCCCCATTAGCCTCCCCATTATCGCCTCTATTATTGCTCCCATTATCGCCCTCATTAGCACCCCCATTATCGTCCCCATTAGCACCCTCATTATCGTTCCCATTAGCACCCTCATTATCCCCCCATTAGCACCCCCGTTGTCAACCCAATTAGCACCCCATTATTGCCCCCATTAGCACCTGCACTATCACCCGTTAGCATCCCCATCATCACCTCCATTAGAACCTCCATTATTGTCCCCATTAGTAGCCCCATTATCGCCTTCATTAGCACCCCCATTATCACCCTCATTAGCACCCCCATTATTACCCTCAGTAGCACCCCCATTATTGCCCCCATTATCAACCCCAATAACTCCCCCAATAATGACTTGGGAACGCATCAAGGTCATGTCAGTTGAGCCCACGGCCATGTGTCTCGCACTCAACACCAAACTGCAGTACTCGAGTGAACAGCTCCCTCTGGCCTCCACCTAGCCTCCCCCTGGCCTCCCCCTAGACTCCCCCTGGCCTCCATCTAGCCTCCCCCTGGGCTCCCCCTAGTCTCCCCCTGGCCTCCCCCTGGCCTCCCCCTAGTCTCCCCCTGGCCTCCCCCTAGTCTCCCCCTGGCCTCCCCCTGGCCTCCACCTAGCCTCCCTCTGGCCTCCACCTAGTCTCCCCCTGGCCTCCCCCTAGTCTCCCCCTAGTCTCCCCCTAGTCTCTCCCTGGCCTCCCCCTAGTCTCCCTCTGGGCTCTCCCTAGTCTCTCCCAGTCCTCCACCTAGTCTCCCCCAGCCTCCCCCTGGCCTCCCCCTAGTCTCCCTCTGGGCTCTCCCTAGTCTCTCCCAGTCCTCCACCTAGTCTCCCCCAGCCTCTCCCTGGGCTCCACCTAGTCTCCCCCTTGCCTCCACCTATCCTCCCCTCCCCCTGGCCTCCCCCTAGCCTCCCCCTGGCCTCCACCTAGCCTCCCCCTGGCCTTCACTTAGCCTCCACCTAGGCTCCACTAAGGCTCGTCGTCACCCCCACTGATAATGTGAACACTACAAATCAGGAAACATTTTGTATTCTCTTTCCAAGACACTTGAGCATGCTGTCTCCAAATAACTACCTTGTTATCTCTCTTAGTACTTAGTACGATCCTCAACCCTAACCAGCCAGACTTCAAGATAGGCCACCTGACTGAGACTGAAGGATTAGGGGTGTGTAGTTACTACCACTGATTGGTATGGTTGTTCCTCTTAGATGCACGTTGATCTGGATTAGTGCATCAGCTAAATTGCTCAAATATAAAATGTTTATCCTTTACCGTTTGTGCCAGTGGGTAATGATGGAGAGGTGTTCTAGTGGGTAATGGTGGAGAGGTGTGCCAGTGGGTAATGGTGGAGAGGTGTTCTGGTGGGTAATGGTGGAGAGGTGTTCTGGTGGGTAATGGTGGAGAGGTGTGCCAGTGTGTAATGGTGGAGAGGTGTTGTAGTGGGTAATGGTGAAGAGGTGTTGTAGTGGGTAATGTTGGAGAGGTGATCTGGTGGGTAATGATGGAGAGGTGTTGTAGTGGGTAATGGTGGAGAGGTGATCTGGTGGGTAATGATGGAGAGGTGTTCTGGTGGGTAATGGTGGAGAGGTGTTCTGGTGGGTAATGGTGGAGAGGTGTGTCAGTGGATAATGGTGGAGAGGTGTTCTGGTAGGTAATGGTGTATAGGTGTTCTGGTGGGTAATGGTGGAGAGGTGTTCTGGTAGGTAATGGTGGAGAGGTGTTCTGGTAGGTAATGGTGGAGAGGTGTTCTGGTGGGTAATGGTGGAGAGGTGTTCTGGTGGGTAATGGTGGAGAGGTGTTCTGGTGGGTAATGGTGGAGAGGTGTTCTGGTAGGTAATGGTGGATAGGTGTTCTGGTGGGTAATGGTGGAGAGGTGTTCTGGTAGGTAATGGTGGAGAGGTGTTCTGGTAGGTAATGGTGGAGAGGTGTTCTGGTGGGTAATGATGGAAAGTGTGTGTTGTGTGATACAGACTCTTGTCTTTTATGGTGGTTGTCTGCGGCCAATGAAGGTGGTTCTCCCATTACAGACAGTTCTATTAAGGCCAATGGAAGGAGTGGTTGGATGAGCTGAGGAGTCATTACAGCAGTGAGGGAATTGAATCTGTTGTCTTATCGCCGCCTGCGGTCAAAGAATTTAAGCGTGGGTTAATTGGTCCCGAGAGATGTCCCTGTGGGTATAGAGGCTGATGAGATAAGAAAAAAAGGCATACTGACTGGTATCTTCCTCGTCCTCTGCTAGTTTTCATTTTAATATTCATAATTTGATTTAATATTTATCAAAGTGGAGAAAAATATTCACAACATGGTTGTCCCTTTTTTGTAATTGTATTTCTGCATTTCCTGGCCATGGTTGGTGTTTTTCTTCTTTATCTATTTTGCTTTTTCACCACGATTTCTTACATTAAATAGGCAGAAAACATCCCACCATGTCAAACAAAGAAATTATTTTGTGTCCCTCTTTAAACTGTTTGATACAGAATTGTTTTACAAGGCCTTGAGGTCAGAGAGTTCAGGGTTTACCATTGTGTAATTTGCATTTGTCTGACTGAACCAATCTGTGGAGGAACTGTCATTCCATACTCCCAGCATCACCATTTCTTCTGTTTCCCTGTCTTCTATTAGCAAGCGATGCACGAACATACAATAGTGACGATTTATTTTTAGGATCTTTGTGTGTGTCAATGTTTTGTATCAGGATGACGTGTAACACGTCCTGCATCAGAGGGGGTAAGGTGTGTGTGTGTGTAAGAAGATGAGGGGTTGCAGGATGGGACAAACAGTGATAAGACCGCATTGACAACCAATTGATCTTCTGCATCATTTTGCCAGCCTGCCCAATCGACTCTCCATCCAGCCACAGGTCAGACTGGATCCACGTCTGACAGAGAGAGTGATGGATCAGGGAAGAACAAGAAGACAGAGAGAGACTAAATATTTATTCATTATTGTACCATGGAAAATAAAATTTAACAAAAACCCACAACAAAAATCCCTTGGTAGTTAATAGAAAATGAAATGTTTAATACCACTGAACGCCGACTCGCTCCAGTTTTGTCGTGATGGTCTGTAAATCTCTCCGGCCCACCTCCATACCACTGTAATCTTCACGCTTTGAGAATAAAGAGGATTTAACTTCATATGAAACGCTTTCGGCTCGCCAACATTCAGGTAAGCTGTTCCATAAAGGAACTGTGGTTGCACCTTCCTGCTAACCCCTGTGAGTGTGTGTGTGTGTGTGTGTGGGTGTGTGTGTGTGTGTGAGTGTGTGACTGTGTGTGGGTGTGGGTGTGTGTGTGAGGAGGTGGATGTGGACATCCACCCAGCCGTCTAGGGTGCTCTCAGAGATAAGAGAGCAGTCACTTCCTGTAGTTCCGATAAGGACAGGAAGGAAGGACAGTGTATATATGTGTGTGTGTGAAAGACAGAGTGTGTGAGAGAGAGACAGAGATTGTATTTCTGTCAGTCTGACAGAGCTGTTGGTGTGAGTCTTAGAAAGATTGTGGTGCTCGTTGGTGAGAATCACTGTCCAGGGGATGATAAAACCCAGTCAATAGCTGAACTAGTTGCTGGGCTGAGTCAGCAGTCCTTTGGTCTGTTTTTTCATCACTGCACTAACAGATCGCAAGGCTAGTTTCACACAATCCTGTTCACTGTGACGGCCTGTCCCAGAGGCATCGCCCCTCTTCTGGCTCCCCAAATACACAACAAATGCTTCTGACCCCAATTAGTGCCCCTTCCTTCCCCTAACCCCCTTACAAGCCTCAGCCCCCCCCCCTTCAATGGAGGACAGTCTCTTTACGTCCTCTCCTGTCCTCTCTTCTGTTGTTAACTATTTCCTACTCTCTCCTTCATCTCTCTCTACTCTTTTCAAATCCATCTCTTTCCTTGCATATCTCTTTCCACTACTTTCTTCTTCATGTTCTCTCTTTCCTCTTCTTCTCACTCTCATCTTTCTCTGCTCTCTTTTCTCTTTTTACTGCTCTGCATCCCTCCATTCTCTTCAGTATTCCTGTCTTCTTTCTACTACAGTTCTCCTCTCCTATTTTCTCCATTTGCCACTTGTTGTTCTCTCACATGTTCACCTCTCTTCATAAATACTACCAGACAATAGAAACATCCAAAATTCACCACTTTGTCATTTGGTCCAATGCGCTCATCAAATCTTGTACAATTGTCTCATTCTCTGAGAAATAACATGTAAATCTCCATGTTCAGATGACTACCAAAATAAATTATTTGACACTTCATGCTTCACCCATCTCCTTAATCCTTCACCTGTCTCACTTGGCATGACTGTGTACACAGAAGCGTTTCCAGGAGCTATCATCCTGTTAACAAGGTACTCATCTAAAAAACTCTGCTGCCACTCACTAATCTATGCACTCTACGATGACTACTGTAGTTAAGGTACTGAAATCCTACGGTAGGCAGACCAGGGGTTTCCCAAAGCACTAAGATGATCGTAAGATGTAAGTGCCTTTTTATTTTATCAGTGCGTTTCCCAAAAGCATTGTTACTTAAGTGGCACGCGGTCGTTAATTAACGAGTACTCCGGACCACTCATTAATCCATCATAAAAGGCACTTTACTGTTTTAGTGAAATAGCGCCTCCCACAACATGAGGACTGATAGCAAACAGTTAATATTAAGGTAATATCGAAAAGGTTTTTACTTAGACCAATTTATTTAGACAAATTATATAATAAGTGCATGCGTGGACATGAATGTAATCGAATGCAACTGTCAACTGAGGATAAAGAAAAACAATCCTACTGAGATGAATCATTTATCACGATTCACCAAAAAGATTATTTCGAAAATAATGAATCGTTTGCAAACGACCCATCACTAGCATTCAGAGCTTCAATGTTCTTCTTGACGAGATAGAGGCAAATCACCTTTCCATCAAAGACAGTAGCCTGTTCAGCAGGAATCAGGTGTGTACAATTAACGAGACAGGAGTGCTGGATGACATGATGAACAGGGCGGTGGTGTCAGAAGGCCGGTGACGTAGAACACCAAAGCCCACCTGAACAAGGCGGGGAAGAGGCAGCAGATGGTCTAATTACATTCCAAACGTCCATAACGTAGCGCTTACCCTACGTGCACAGTGTCCGCTTGCTAGAACTTCAAAGAGGCAAGCTGTAATTAATTTCCAACAAGAGCCAGCGAATCAGGGCGACAGTGGGCGGAGCTACTCTCTGAGACAAAAGGCCCTGTCCCAATGTCCGCACTTGCGCCCTTGTGCCCCTCAACTGCGGGTTCTCGATAGGGGGTGAAAGACCGTAGGGTGTCCCAATTTTGTAGTGTTGTTCTCCAGGGGTGATCATCCCTTCCGCAAGTGTGCATCAGACCTGACTTTGGTATAGGCTATTACCCAGAATCCCTGAAGTGGGTGACGTTTTGAACAGCTAACCAATGGGGAAGCAAAACGGTTGTTTGGGTGCAGGTAGAACAACCGGGAAGAGTGGTGACCGTGGCCACGAGCAATGGAGAAGAAAGAACTGACCCAATTATGCTCTTAACAGCTTTGGGCCCTTGCGCACTTACAGCGCTAAGTACACTTTTAACAAGACCTTAGGGCGTAGTGCGGATATTGGGATGGGACAAACTCTCCCAGGGACAGCAACAGTTAAGAGTTGAATTTTTTTTTTAAAATGTTTTTATCGCTAACTTCGATTATAATTTTTTTTATAATTTAACTGAATAATAGTTATCAAAGTTATCTTTTTGGTTGACAGATTAACTGTTAAGTTAACTTTTTGACTGTGCACAGCTATGCTCTTGTCACTTTTGTCAGCTTTATCACATCCTTTTAGGGAACAAATAGTCTAGCAGCCTGAGGTTGTTGAAAGAACTCAGTCAGTGAATCAGTGCACTGAGGTGTTCACAGCAGAACAGCAACTGCCTTAACATGAAAATATATTAGGCCAAATTCTATTACACTTTACCTTCACAAATAAGCATTGAGAGAGCCACTGACCACTGTTACACCTTTTGGTGTTAAAATTTGTTCATTTGAGCATGCAAACTTAAAATGAACTAGCTAGCTCAAATGTTATCTAGTTATGTCCACATGTGGATTTAATATAAACTGGTGCTAAAATAACCAGTAAAACCCATGAGTGTTTTGTGCTAAATGTAGCATTGGGAGGTTAAGAGAGGTTTATGCAGAATTTTTGCATTGTAAAAAGATTTACATTTTATATTATCAGTTATATTTACAAAATTACTGGTACCCTTGTTAAAGTACAATGTTGAAAAACCCAGCAAACACAGGTGGTTAGTCATATTTTATTAAAAATAGGGCCATAGATCTTATACATAACTATCTCATTTATAAGAAAATGTATTGAGTCGTTCCATGTTGTCCTGTTACACGGGCGTTTAAAAAAACACATTTATATTCCATTTGTCATCTATCGCCATGGGGAAAGAAAGTTCACAAATGAAAAGGATCCTGGTTGTTGAACTTCCTAAATCAATCAATCAATCAATCAAATGTATTTATAAAGCCCTTTTTACATCAGTAGTTGTCACAAGGTGCTTTTTCAAACACCAGGCTTTAAACCTCAAGGAGCAAATAACAGTAGTGTTGAATTTCAGTGGCTAGGAAAAACTCCCTAAAAAGGCAGAAATTGAGGAAGAAACCTAGAGAGGACCCAGGCTCAGAGGGGTTACTAGTTTGGATTCCAGCAGCCGTGTGCAGCACTAATTGAAGTTGATTTATTGATTTAGAAGCTAACTGGAAAGAAGAACATTGCAGTAATCCAAACTAAAAGTAACAAAAACATGGATTCATTTTTCTGCATCAGTTTTTGATAGAAAGTTTCTGCAATGTTTTGAAAATGAAAATAAGCAACTCTTGAGAGATATTTTATATGTTCATCAAAGGAAAGGTCAGGATCAAGGGTAACGCTGAGGTTTCTTACAGTTTTTTGGGATACGACCATGCAGCCATCAAGGTTCACAGTGAGATCTGCTAACAAAGCTCTTTCTTGGGTCCTAAAACGAGCATTTCTGATTTTCTTGAGTTTAAAAGCAAGACGTTCAAATATTTGAAACGCATGCTTCCAAAGTAGCAAATTTTGGGGCTTCTCCATGTTTCATTGAAATATATAACTGTGTCATCAGCAGAACAGTGAAAATTGACATTGTGATTCCGGATTACATCACCCAGAGGCAGCATATATAGTGAGAACAATAATGGGCCCACAACCGAGCCTTGAGGATCACCAAAACACACATTTGATTTGTCAGAGGATATGGCATCCACACATACAAACTGATATCTTTCAGATAAATAAAATGTAAACCAGGCTAGGACATGTCCACGTAGCCCAATATGGGTTTCCAGTCTCTCTAAGAGAAGGGAGTGATCAATAGTGTCATAAGCAGCACTAAGATCAAGAAGCAACAGGACGGATGCAGAACCTTTGTCTGAGGCTATTAAAAGATAATTTGTTATCTTCACGAGTGCAGTCTCAGTACTATGATGGGGTCTGAAACCGGACTGGAGCATTTCATAGATGTTATTTGTCTTCAGGAAGGCATTCAGTTGTTGGGAAACCAATTTTTCTAAGATTTTAGAGAGGAACGGGAGGTTTGATATTGGCCTACAATTGTTTAATATCTCGGTATCCAGATAATTTTTTTTTAGAAGAGGCTTAATTACCACAATTTTTTGTGAGTTTGGTACACATCCGGAGGAGAGGGAGCAATTTATTATGTTAAACATTGGTTGTCCTAGCACAGGAAATAGTTCCTTAAGAAATGTTGTTGGAATCGGGTCTAGCTGACAATTTCTGGGTTTAGAACTCATTATAAATGTATTTAAGGTGTCGAGTGATACGGGATAAAAAAAAATCCATTATCCCCATTGACACCTCGTCAGGGAGGTTCAGGACATTCACAGGGCAACTGAGATTTGGGGACTATAACTATTTAAGGAGGAGTCAGTTATTTGTTTTCATCAAAGTAGTTCATGTATAACAGCTAATGTGAAGACCCACTTCACTTGTTGAGCTTTGCTTTTTTGTTTACTTTGCAACTGTATCAAAGAGACATTTTGGATTGTTTTTGTTCACCTCAATCAGGTTGGAGAAATAAGCTGATCAAGCAGATGAGAGTGCTTTTCGGTATTGTAGTGTACTGTCTATCCAGGCGAGTCTGAATACTTCCAACTCACTTTCGCTCCAATTTTCTGTAGGCTTGCTTGAGTGCTCTAGTATTGTCTGTGTACCAGGTAGCAAGTTTCTTCGAGTATTTCTTTTGTTTTCAGTGGTGCAACCGTATCTAAAGTATTTCGCAGTGTTGAGTTTAGATCCTCAATTAGATGAGTGAGCTTGTAAGAATATCAAGAAATCTATTTGTTATCCAAGAGTTTATAGTACGGCTTTTGAAACTCATTGCTTGTGGAGCAAGTGGATTTCTTATTTTATCTGTAAATGTAATAAGACAGTGATCTGATATTCCAGGATTTTGCGGGGACATTTTTAGATCTACAATATCTATTTCTCGTGACAGGACTAAATCTAAGGTATGATTGTGGCAGTGTGTTGGACCTATGAAAGTGGCAACAGGTGCACTGGAGAAGCAACAGAAAGACAACCCACGAACAATAATGGTTTTGCAAATGGCCAGACAATTGCTCTCTCCTTATCTTGACGGATTCTTCTCTAGTTTTGCAATTTACTAGTGTCATTGTCACTACTGGTAGCATGAGGCAGTACCTGCAGCTCCTCCAGGATGGCTAATCCAAATCTGCCATCGCTAGAATGTTTGCTGCGTCTCCTAATACAATCTCAAGAGCACAGAGGAGATACCAGGAGATGAGCCATTACACGAGGAGAGCTGGCCAGGGCCATAGAACTTGTTGCGGGATACAATATGCAAAGTCGAGGATGTCGGCTTTCTTGCAGAAATCCTCCTCAGACGAAAATGTTTGCTCTGTTTTAAAATATGAAATGTTTTTGAATACTGTCGTTCAATACATTTCATAGTTGCCAATGATGAAGAACTGCCCACTACTCTAATCACTTCTGTAGACTTTATATATTTGTTGTTGTTGTTCCTGCTGGTATCATAACACTAACAGTATAATGAATATGTGTCCTTTACAGCCTTGTCAATTTATGAATTTTAAATAAGCTAACTATAACTCTTCGTAAATGGTAAGATAAGACGTCACTGCTGCTTTGGCTGAGAACACACGCTACTGTAAGGTAAATGCATATTTTGAAACATACAAAGTACATTTAGAAGTAGTCTACATAACATTTTATTTTGCTGTAACATTCTCCCGTCAATTGATGGTGTGCTTTGAGCACATTCTTGGAGTGGCTGATTCACGGCTCCAACCCCCCACCCCCCATGAAATTAGTTTTGAGCTGAAAACGGAAAGGATATCAAATGTGTCATAACAGTGTTTATTATCTTTTCATACGTATTTATTATCAATTGATAAGGCACTCTGTTTGTCCAATATATTAACGTAGCCACTCATTTAAATATTGTTGTTTGTTTTTATATTTACATAAACATAATATGTGAAAAATCCTAGGAATTTTTTAAAATAGGAAATGCAGATTTCTCCAGTGAGCAACAGGTTGCAGTGCGCGTCCTGATGGTACCCTCCACCAGCTTGCATTACAAAACATCACTCAACGCCGTCCGTCCAGCTCAACATCTACTCAAGGGCTCCCCCTAGCGAGGATGTCCATGTGACCGCAGTGGACGTCCATGTTGCTATGAGGGATCTAGTTGCCTCTCCCGGGCATCCGGCTCAACATCCCTCTCAATGTCACTCATCGCTCGTGCGTCCTGCTAAAACATCACTCGTTGCTCGTGCGTCCTGCTAAAACATCACTCGTTGCTCGTCCGTCCTGCTAAAACATCACTCGTCGCTTGTCCTTCCTGCTAAAACATCACTCGTCGCTCGTCTGTCCTGCTAAAACATCACTCGTCGCTCGTCTGTCCTGCTAAAACAACACTCGTTGCTCGTCCGTCCTGCTGAAACATCACTCGTCGCTCGTCCGTCCTGCTAAAACATCACTCGTCGCTCGTCCGTCCTGCTAAAACATCACTCGTCGCTGTCCGTCCGCATCGCTCAGAGTGATGTAGCTGCCTCTCGATCGCTGGCTGATTCTTTAGTCTAATACTGCGGGTGATGGAATTGCGGATGACTAAAGTTTTCAATGCCTGCCGATCATTTCCTTCCGAAGACGGCTCAGCCTTGACTCCGACTCCAGTGGGGAAAACCGGTTGAAAGTCTCAGTTGGCTCTAGCAGCGACTCAGGTTTAACTGGTCGACGGCATTTCTTCCCAGTGACCAAGAGAAAGTTCTCGCCTGGCTGCAGGAGCTGTGCCGGGGGGCTAACAAGACTATCATTTATCCCTGGTGGCACTGACACAGTTTTTTCTATTTCTACACTAGCATAATCCTTGCCTGACATTTTTGTGTCTGAAGCCGAGCCTCTAACTCTGCCATCTTTAACTGAAGACGATAGTTCTCCCTGTTGTAGCTACAATTACAGTGATAAGGCATTGTAATGATACTTAGCTTCGGGTGTTCAGGGGTTAGTAGTTCCGTTAATTATGTCCAAAAAGAGTCCCGGTGAAGAACAGTTGGGTAAAAAGTCAACAGATAAAAATATTGCGTTGGTAAACTCTTAAAGCAGAATTTAACCAGTTAGTTAATATACAGTGAATTCGAAAAAGTTTGGCAGGTAGCCAGGTAGGTAACAGCAAGCAATGTACAGTACGTCAACGATCCCACAATGCACAGCCATAGAAATCAGGCATAGAAAAGAGTAGCTGAAACCATAACTATAAAACAGAGCCCTATTTGGGCTATATTAAAATGTTTCAGCAGAACTGTGGGTAATCAGCTTCGTAGAGGACACTTCTTGCCAACCCTGCCTTCTGGAGTAACAGTTACATTTTCTTCACACCCAAATAACTTGAATTGCATATTAAAGTGAATTAAAACTGCAGTCTGTCTAGTCGACAATAGAATCAGGATATTTCTGTTAATTTGAGAAAACCAACAATGAATGTCAAGGGAATCGTTGCGGCAGAAAGTCTTTAAAATGGAGTTGTATAACACTAGAGCGAATGTGAACTGTTGTTATTGCAATTCCCCTTTCTCCCACATGAAGAACAAACACAAAATATCTCTTGTTTTTAGTCAGACTAAATCAGGACTCATTTGAACGGGATTCAGTGTCACCATGTTATCTTTTCCATTGCTGTCATAATCTACTTTTTGGATGTGTCACATGTTTTGAAAGATCAGACAGATCAGTGCACACGCTGTTCCCATCCCTGTTCCTGCCCCCTCTGATCCCACCAGCTGTTCACCATTACTGGGACTACTTAGGCCAACAGAGGGGGTGCTGGTCTGCGTCGACAGGTGTCTCTTGGTGTTGACAGGTGTTGGATGTACTGCTCAATTGCTCTCGCCATATCCCAAGGTACGTTTTCAGGGAAATTAAGTGTGCTAAAACTGATGTAAACCGGTTAGTATTTAGTTTAAATAATAAAGCTTATAGGTTTGCACCCAACAAGGACTCAAAACAGTCTTACCTCATCTGAAGCTTTTCCTGCAGTTAAAACCTGTTATTAACTGAATAATGAGATATGAGTTTTCTGAACATCCTACATAATCTGAAGCTTGTCCTGCAGTTAATAGTTCTTACACATATTAAATTAAAATGAGATATGAGTTTTCTCAACATGTCCTACCTCATCTGAAGCTTGTCCTGCAGTTAAAACCTGTTATTAACTTAATAATGAGATATGAGTTTTCTGAACATCCTACATCATCTGAAGCTTGTCCTGCAGTTAATAGTTCTTACATATATTAAATTAAAATGAGATATGAGTTTTCTCAACATGTCCTACCTCATCTGAAGCTTCTCCTGCAGTTAAAACCTGTTATTAACTTAATAATGAGATATGAGTTTTCTGAACATCCTACATCATCTGAAGCTTGTCCTGCAGTTAATAGTTCTTACATATATTAAATTAAAATGAGATATGAGTTTTCTCAACATGTCCTACCTCATCTGAAGCTTGTCCTCCAGTTAAAACCTGTTATTAACTTAATAATGAGATATGAGTTTTCTGAACATCCTACATCATCTGAAGCTTGTCCTGCAGTTAATAGTTCTTATACATATTAAATTAAAATGAGATATGAGTTTTCTCAACATGTATTTTTTCTATCAAAGCTCCTTAATTCTGTTCTTTTAATTTTGGTGCCCATTAGTTTGGAAGTTAGAATGAATTTAATGTACTTTGTTGTTTAATTAAGTGATAGGAATCACATAACCACAGCGTGGACTCTGGTGTTATCATGTGCTTCCTGTTTCCTGTCTAAGGGAGGGGTTGATGTGGGGGACTTTGTGTCTGCCTGTCGTCTCTTCACTAATTTTGTTCTTTCTGGTACCACTCTCGCATTTTCCTTTTCTCTCTGTCTCTGCCGTTTCATTGCTTCCCATCTTCCCCTCCAGCTCTTGTCTCTCAATCTGTCTTTTCTCTGCTTCCTGTCTTTCCCTCCAGCTTTTAGTTTTTTCTTTCTCATCATTTCATCTTTCACTACTTTACTATGCCTCTGCTTGCCTACACACCTGTCTTTCTTTATTTCCCTCTCTTCTTCACCTGTTGCTGACTTCTCATACCCTTCCTCACTTCACTCTCCTCATCCCTCACTTCACTCTCCTCATCCCCCACTTCACTCTCCTCATCCCCCACTTCACTCTCCTCATCCCCCACTTCACTCTCCTCATCCCTCACTTCACTCTCCTCATCCCCCACTTCACTCTCCTCATCCCCCACTTCACTCTCCTCATCCCTTTCCTTCCTTAATAAAAAAAAATATATATTTCTTGCAATCATCCGTTCTTGATAGAGAGTGTGGGGAAAGACAGAGAGGACATAGACCTCCATCCACTTTATTTCTTAGACCTCCATCCCCTCTACTCTGCTCCTTCCCTTGGTTTCTGCTTCTCATCTATACTCTTCCTCTTCTTGTCTCTTCATTTTCTCCCCTCTTTTATTCTTGTCTTTTCTCTCCCATCTTCTCCTCTTCTCTCCTTTTCTCCTCTTCTCTCCTCTCTCCCTCTTCTCCTCTTCTCTCCTCTCTCCCTCTTCTCTTCTCCTCTTCTCTCCTCTCTCCCTCTTCTCCTCTGCTCTGTCTCTCCTTCAGGGCTGAATGGGGTTAGAAAGTCTTGCTGGCCAGATCTGACTATGACAGATCTGATGATCCATTGGTCAGCCTGAGGGAAATGTAATCATGTCATCAGATCTCCAGGCTCTCCATAGACCAGTTGTCGGTCACCTCTGTCATTATAGACATTCTGAAAGAGAATGAGTCAAATGATTAGATGACAGATAACCAATCAAGAGCCTCATTATTGCCTGGAGGACGTTTTCCGGAATGTCTTCTGCGTAAAAACTATATGAGGCCCAAACACATAAGAGAGCCAGGCCACTTTTCCCTGTTTTCCTCATGAGCTTTGCTTGGTTCATTTGGCAAAAGCAATAGCCAATTACATTTCAATCCCGGCCTGTGGCCCATGTCAAATACATAATGATTTACTGGTCTGTAAAAGGCAGAGTGTTACAAACACTACTGATGACAAATGGTTGCTAATAAAGAGGTTATGTACATTTCTCTCCGGGTGGTGCTTCTGTGTGTGTGTGTGTGTGTGTGTGTGTGCAGAGAGGAGCCTCTCAGGTGGTAATCATGACAGATCATGTGACAGTAACCCCTTACCCAGGGTGGCTTCACAGTGTACACACATCAACTGGTCAATGACCAATATGTCATCATCTCCACAGGTTCTTTCCCAGAATGATGGTGATGACTGCAAGGACTGGGCTACAGGAGAAGGAGAGGAGAAGAGGAGGGGAACGAGAGGAGAAGAAGAGGGGAAATGAGAGGAGTCATTTGAATGGTTTCACTCATTGGCCAGTTCTGAAGGACACTGCAAGGCCATAAGATTGTAAGGCTGGCTGTGCTGTGACTCCTGGGACTTCTATATGTAGGTGGGACTAATGGAACCATTCTCCCCTCATTGAGCTCAGTCCCACGTGGAAACTAGGAAGAAACGGTTATTGGGTTTGACTGAGGCGTCGTCATCTAATATAATGTCCCCCACTTAGCTGATGCACACAGCTGCTTTGTGATCAGTGTGGTATTATTGTCTTTTCATTTTAAAAGAGAAGGCACCAAACTGACAGACCACAACCAATCTTGAGGCCCTTACACCACCCTCATCTTCCCTATTTGCCCATCTTAGATGTATTTAAAGCTGGAACACTGTAACATCCCTGATAACTGCATCACAACACTGTAGGTAGCAATCATATGATTATATGATACATTACCATGTTTTATCCATTTGTTTCATCTGAGTAGAATGCTTTCTAAACATTTCTCACTAGCTATGTTTATGTTCTCATAATAATATGTGGAATCATGTCTGCTGTCCATACTTAATCATTGTGAGAAACTGTGATAATCATTGTGAGAGAGAAACAGTGTTAATCATTGTTTGATAGACTGCTGTGCAGATGAAAGAAAGACTCTGTAACTTTGGGTCATAATTCTTAGTGATAACCAAGATGAAAAGCTCAACTTTTTTAGTTGCTTGAGGCTATGTCTTCATCTTCTACACTTTGAATTGTTCAAATGAAATCACAGATGAGTCATATTTTCTACCAGAATCTGACCCAACCCTCTGTAAAAAGGTTAACCAAGATACTGTACATGTCTCCAGACTCTGACCCAACCCTCTGTAAAAAGGTTAACCAAGATACTGTACATGTCTCCAGACTCTGACCCAACCCTCTGTAAAAAGGTTAACCAAGATACTGTACATGTCTCCAGACTCTGACCCAACCCTCTGTAAAAAGGTTAACCAAGATACTGTACATGTCTCCAGACTCTGACCCAACCCTCTGTAAAAAGGTTAACCAAGATACTGTACATGTCTCCAGACTCTGACCCAACCCTCTGTAAAAAGGTTAACCAAGATACTGTACATGTCTCCAGACTCTGACCCAACCCTCTGTAAAAAGGTTAACCAAGATACTGTACATGTCTCCAGACTCTGACCCAACCCTCTGTAAAAAGGTTAACCAAGATACTGTACATGTCTCCAGACTCTGACCCAACCCTCTGTAAAAAGGTTAACCAAGATACTGTACATGTCTCCAGACTCTGACCCAACCCTCTGTAAAAAGGTTAACCAAGATACTGTACATGTCTCCAGACTCTGACTCAACCCTCTGTAAAAAGGTTAACCAAGATACTGTACATGTCTCCAGACTCTGACCCAACCCTCTGTAAAAAGGTTAACCAAGATACTGTACATGTCTCCAGACTCTGACCCAATCCTCTGTAAAAAGGTTAACCAAGATACTGTACATGTCTCCAGACTCTGACCCAACCCTCTGTAAAAAGGTTAACCAAGATACTGTACATGTCTCCAGACTCTGACCCAACCCTCTGTAAAAAGGTTAACCAAGATACTGTACATGTCTCCAGACTCTGACCCAACCCTCTGTAAAAAGGTTAACCAAGATACTGTACATGTCTCCATACATCCATCTCAGTAAGTGATGAGATGACGATCCATGAATTTAAACCCTATCTAGGTCATGTCCAACTACAGGTGCCATTTTTCATTTCAGCCCTAGCTGCTGTAGAAACATGTACCAGCCTGTTGGAGGACTCATTTTGATGCCCACTGGAGTTCCATATTCACACTTCCAGAAAGCAGTTTGGTACCTCTAACCTGGCTGGTGGTTGTCTAGTGAAAGGAGAGTTCACATTTTAGAAATGTCAGTCTTTTTAAGTCTGATCAAGAAATTATGAGTTATTATTTTATGATGTAGTATTGTTAATGTGGGTTTCAGAAGCTTAGCTGTTAGAACCCTATTGTATTTGTTACTGACAGATCTGAATATAACTCCTCTGGGATGGAAGGACAGATCTGCATGTAACTCCTCTGGGATAGAAGGACAGATCTGCATGTAACTCCTCTGGGATAGAAGGACAGATCTGCATGTAACTCCTCTGGGATAGAAGGACAGATCTGCATGTAACTCCTCTGGGATAGAAGGACAGATCTGCATGTAACTCCTCTGGGATAGAAGGACAGATCTGCATGTAACTCCTCTGGGATAGAAGGACAGATCTGCATGTAACTCCTCTGGGATAGAAGGACAGATCTGCATGTAACTCCTCTGGGATAGAAGGACAGATCTGCATGTAACTCCTCTGGGATAGAAGGACAGATCTGCATGTAACTCCTCTGGGATAGAAGGACAGATCTGCATGTAACTCCTCTGGGATAGAAGTACAGATCTGCATGTAACCTGTCATGTAGCATCTATGTATAAGGTTCTAAGAACACTCAACTTTCCAGACAACATAAAAAAACACTGTCCACTACTGGCCAATTAATTTTCACATGTGCAGGGTCTAACACAAATGCCTATCAATTAGCAATACATATTCGTCTCTTATTAAAATCTGATGAATATGTTCACAACAATGATAAGACATAATCTGTGCAAGCGTGTTGAGATCGACCACATGGTAGCGCAATAAAGGCCATGAGTTTATATCTTAAAACAATTAATATGGGGTGCGAAAAGGTATTGTGAAAGATGCACTGAAACCCTGTTGCATTATCATTTCTTTACTTGTGCTATTTTTTAAAGTGGGCTAAGTAGTAGAGAAGGAGTTTCACTGCTGAAACACAGACATGCTGCATTGCAACTTTTATCTAATTTGTTTGTTGATTTTATTAAATAGCAACCTTCTTTGTCATTTTTTTCTTTCCCATTAGGCTTAATAAGGAATAAGGAATTCCTCAGCTAACTAATCGACTGGGAAAAAAACATTTGTGTTATTCTGTTAGACAAACTATGAAATGATTCCTTGTACAGGCTGATCATCATGTTGTTGAATTGATACAGAATCAACAAACTCATACGCCCACCTGGAAATAACTAACTCATACATGGACACCGCCCACCTGGAAATAACCAACTCGTACATGGACACCACCCACCTGGAAATAACCAACTCATACATGGACACCACCCACCTGGAAATAACTAACTCGTACATGGACACCACCCACCTGGAAATAACCAACTCATACATGGACACCACCCACCTAGAATTAATCAACTCATACATGGACACCACCCACCTGGAAATAACCAAGTCATGCATGGACACCACCCACCTGGAAATAACCAACTCATACATGGACACCACCCACCTAGAATTAATCAACTCATACATGGACACCACCCACCTGGAAATAACTAACTCATACATGGACACCACCCACCTGGAAATAACCAACTCATACATGGACACCACCCACCTGGAAATAACTAACTCATACATAGACACCACCCACCTGGAAATAACCAACTCATACATGGACACCACCCACCTGGAAATAACCAACTCATACATGGACACCACCCACCTAGAATTAATCAACTCATACATGGACACCACCCACCTAGAATTAATCAACTCATACATGGACACCACCCACCTGGAAATAACCAAGTCATACATGGACACCACCCACCTGGAAATAACCAACTCATACATGGACACCACCCACCTAGAAATAACCAACTCATACATGGACACCACCCACCTGGAAATAACTAACTCATACATGGACACCACCCACCTGGAAATAACTAACTCATACATGGACACCGCCCACCTAGAATTAATCAACTCATACATGGACACCACCCACCTAGAATTAATCAACTCATACATGGACACCACCTCGCACCTGTCAATCAAAGCCCCAGTACAAGTCATTAAGACACAAAATAAAATTCAGAAAAACCCTTCTATAGCTTCCAATGCTTTCTGTAAGGTATTCATATCCAACACTATTCTAGTCTTATAGCATATGTCTAAATGGATGTATTCATATTCGTATGAGGATATTTAAAGTAGGCAGATGGGAGAGAGACAGCTGAAATATGCAATATGTACTGTCATTAAGATCAAGCATGTCTCTCCTTTATGTCTCACTTCTCCCTGCCTCACTCCTCCCTGCCTCACTCCTCCCTTCCATCACTCCTCTCAGCCTCACTCCTCCCTGTCTCACTCGTCCCTGCCATTACTCCTTTCTGCCATCACTCTTCCTGTCTTCACTCCTTCCTGACGTCACTCCTTCCTGTCTTCACTCCTTCCTGACGTCACTCCTTCCTGTCGTCACTCCTTCCTGACATCACTCCTTCCTATTGTCACTCCTTCCTGTCATCACTCCTTCCTGACGTCACTCCTTCCTGTCGTCACTCCTTCCTGACATCACTCCTTCCTATTGTCACTCCTTCCTGTCATCACTCCTTCCTGACGTCACTCCTTCCTGACGTCACTCCTTCCTATTGTCACTCCTTCCCGACGTCACTCCTTCCTGTTACCTTCAGATGACCATAATATGGCCCCCATCAGTAAGGCATCATTAACCTCACAGAGAGACAGGAATGGATGGGAAATGTCTGGAAGAGGGAGGAAGATGAGGAAGGGGCAGGGACAATAACCTTTTAGGCTCCTGTGATGGGTGCTGGAAGATGACACACTTGGATCTCTTTTAAATTAATCACACCAGTGACATTTGGTCCTGAGAGACGAGAGAAAGACAGAGAGACTTGGCCTTTTCCCCCATCTAGTAGTCCACCTCCCACCTCCCACACTGCAAACGCAACTTACTACTTTCTTGTAACCCACGAAGGCAGGCACAGGGGCCACAAACACCAAACATGCCCTCACTCATACATGCACACCCACAAAGGAACACCCAGAAACGTCAGAAGTAATACACTGAATGTTGTGCTCTTTTGCAATTAATACCAGTGTTTTATTCTGCTCAACACACTGTGGAACGACATGTTGAAGTGTATGAATGTATGCTTGTTATGTTAAGATAACAAAAGAATATCCGTACACAGGAAGTCAAGTTAATTCAAAGCATGACCGTAATTACCCAATAGGCTTACATTACTGGGTTGTGTTTTCCAGGTTGGGTAGAGGACAACCCGAAGTTTCTTTGAGATTGATTATAGATTGAGTGAGATGACATTGAGTCAGTAAAGTCATGAACAATGGACCATCAAATGCTGCAATAAATCCTTGAATTACTCTCTTCCTTGACGACTCGGCACACAATCATCTTTCCAACCACAATGCGAAATGGCTGATTTCAAACAGACAGAACCATGCCAGATGTGGTCAGGAATGGGTGACCCTGACCCTAACCCTGACCCTGACCCTAACCCTGACCCTAACCCTAACCCTGACCCTAACCCTGACCCTAACCCTGACCCTAACCCTGACCCTGACCCTGACCCTAACACTAACACTAACCCTGACAGTGTTTCCATCCTTGTCGCTCCCTGGACACAGGAACACTCTAAACACATGGACAACAGTCACCCACCACCATTACCATTGCTCCAAAAAAAGCAGCAGCCCTGCAACAACTTCTTCAAGGTCTACGAGCGAGTGACGTCATCGACTGAAATGCTGCCAGAGTGCACAGCTAACTGGCCAAGCATAACACGCTGAGCACAAACAGACTCACTGTCATTAACTAAACCTTCCCTTATTACTTGAAATATCATTATTTTCCTCATCATTGGAGTAGCTTTGCCTTTCCGGCATCCTGGGTAGCTTAGAGAATGCCTGAGGTGGATAATTATTTAATCATCATCATAACACACTTCTAACTCTCAAGCCTCTCAATTCAACGCTCTGTTGCCCTCAACCGCAATCCCCCGCTGAGGAGCCAACCGGCGGCAGGACCCGCGGGGGTGTTTGTATTAAGGCAGTGATAACAGCCTCCAAATCAAAACCTCGTCTGATTACTGGAGGATTACTGGAGGATTCCTGAAAGTCAGTTAAATGAGTAGAGGAGGCTTAGAGTTGAGTTTTGAGTTTGACAAACTACACAGGGTGGTGAAGAGTACCGCAAAGCCAACATGCCTTTTCCAGACACTCAGGTCACCATTATCAGGGGATTGCTGTTCCTGTTGAATGATTTGAAATGTAATTCCCTAAAGTTACTTTAGACCAGTGGTATTCAAATCTGGCCCTCGAAGACAATTCCACTCCAATTCTTTCTTTTCAACTCCCTAATCAGGGCCTTAATTAAAACTGGGACAAATAATGATGAGATAGAACAGAAGGCTGATTAGGGGGTTGAAATGAAAAAATGGAGTGGAGCTGGCTTCGAGGACAACTGCTTTAGACCATAACAAAAAATATTGGAAAACTGAAAATAGAACCCATTGAATAGAACTCATTCTCTTTCTCTACCTCTGTCTGAGTGTTACTTTCTACTTCTAGAGAACTGCTGTGTGCTGGTGATTGTTGAGTCCTGATTAGACCTTATGGTGCTTGACTCGGCTTGCCCAGCTGGTTTTTCCATCTACTTTAAACATAAGGGCGGAGGGGTCTACATTATGGTTTACTCCCGCTGTGGCTCGGATGTTGCAGGGATATCTACACATTGTTCTCTTGACCTGGAGCTACTAACTATAAAAGAACGTCTCTTCTACCTTCCGTGGGAATTCAGCTCTGGTGTAATCACAGCAGTCTACATACTCCCACAGGTGGATAAAACGCTCTGGAGGACCTATATGGAGTAATTCATTGATGAGAGGACACCCTGAGGCAGCTTTTATTGTTGTGGGCGACTTCAATAGGACAAATATGAGGAAAGTTTAGCCGAAATACCACCAGCGTGTTAACTTTCCTACCTGTGGTGACCAGACTCTTGACCATTGTTATTCACAAATACGAAATAGTTACAAACCCCTCCCCTGCCCGGCTTTTGGTAAGGTGGACCACACCTCCATTCTTCTCCCAACCAACCGACAACAGCTATAACAGGATGGAATGAGGAATTCATTACCACTCTCTAGGACTGCTTTGAAACAACAGATTGAAACACAGACTCTGTCTCAGCATATACAGTTAAGCCAATAGTATTCATACCCATGCCAAATTCTGAGCTATAGAGAATTTTCATTTGACCAATTGGTTTCTTCTGGCTGGAAATGACATAAACAAGTGACCTCCAGGCCGTGTCCTCAGGGGTGCACTGACCAGCTAGCAGAGGTTTTCTCCTCCATATTCAACCTCTACCTGTCTCTGTCTGTAGTCCCTCCTGCTTCAAACAGACCACCACTGTCCCTGTACCAAAGAAACCTTCCATCACCTGCCTGAATGACTACCGCCCTGTAGCACTGACCTCCACCATCATGCAGTGCTTTGAGTGGCTGGTCAGAACTCACATCTGCTCCACCCTTCCTGACACTTTGGACCCCTTTCAATTTGCATATCGCCCACATACACATCGATGGAGCTGAAGTGAAAATAGTCTCAGACTTTAAGTTCCTCAGTGTCTTTATCAAAGATGAATGGGTTTTAGGCAAGCAGACTTGGCAGTGAAAACTGCCCAAAAACGACCATACTTCCTGAGGAGACTCAGGCATGTCTGCAAATACTCTCACCAACATCTCTAGTTGCACCATTTCATTGGCTGAAATCTCCCCTTCGTGCAAGGCATCTACCAAATACAATGCCTTAGGAAAGCACAGAACATCATCAAAGACACTTAGGCTATGGTCTGTTCTCACTGCTGCCGTCTAGAAGACGCTACTGGAGCATCAGGACACACACTTCCATCACAATTCACCCTTTGGTGAATTTGATAAATAAAAATACTTTGAATGACTTTGACTGATGGAGAGAACAAAGCATAAAGAAGAGAAAGGGGAAGAGGGAGTCAGAGGTCCATCCTGTGTCACCTGTGGGACATCGGTTCATTGGTTCATTGGTTCGTTGGTTCATTGGTTTCGTTGGTTCATTGGTTTATTGGTTCATTGGTTCATTGGTTGTGTTGTTCTGACCAAATAGACATTATGTTCCTGAAGTGTCACACCCATCTCAGAAGCAGTGCTTTAGCTCCACCTAAATCATTCGCCCTAATTGCATCTCCACAGACAGTGAGAAGCCAAATGTATATTGACATTAATTACCCAACTCTACTTCATCTACATTTAACAATGATTACCCAACTCTACTTTATCTACATTTAGCATTAATTACCCAACTCTACTTCATCTACATTTAGCAATGATTACCCAACTCTACTTCATCTACATTTAGCAATGATTACCCAACTCTACTTCATCTACATTTAGCATTAATTGCCCAACTCTACTTCATCTACATTTAGCAGTGAAGACTTGACCTTCATTTCAAACAAATACTTAACTAGTATATACACCTATATGGCATATGACTGTATTTCTGAAAGGTTTGGTCTAGCTTGTCATTAGGTTGGTTCTGTGGGAGAACTTGGCATTCTTCTGCAGTTAACTAGTATCTAACTAATATATTTTACTTATAATTTTAAAAGTGTCTTTAAATTGTCTTATAACACACTTCCATTAACTTTTTTATTCCCAGAACACCTTTTGATGTCAGTTAGTGTTTGGTCAGGAGGCTAAATTTGGTTCTTGAATTTCTTTCTATTTTGTGTATTATTGAATTTCTGGGTTGAGGAGTCAATGAATTCTTTCAGCAGAGCCACGATTGGATCACGTCTCACAGCACCTGCAGACAAAGATAAGAGCTCTTATCTCACACAATAACCAAGCCGACTGATTTCTCTGTTTTCTCTCCATTCTCTCCATCCCATGATTCCCTTGTGTATAGAGGAACGAAACGGGAAACCAGTAGAATGCATCAGTAATTATTACTGCCTGGGTTCAGGTTGATTAAACAATGAGACAGGGAAGAGCTGAGGCCAGAAATTAGCCAAGGCTTGTATAAGACACAAGCCCATTCAAATAATGTTCATGGTACCCATATAATAATAGCAGAACTATTTAGAAAGGCAAAATAGGTCAAAGATGGACCAGTTCAATTGTAAGTGTCAGTCCGTATTTGTCCTATTGCCAGGCTATCTCTATCATATGGTCCTGAAAAGAGATTTCAGGTTGTTTACTTATCATTACATTTAAAGTAATTTAAAACATTTAGGGAGAGTAGTTATTTTGAATTAGGAATACAGATCTCTCTGAAATTTAAATGTATGGCCCTGCCTATAACAAAATGCCTTTTCATGTGATCTTGTGGGGGAAAAACAAAGCAAATTTTAAACCAGGGCTTAATTTGTAAATTGCAGAACAAGCAATTAGGGCAAAAGGGTAGTTAAGAGCTGAGTAAAGGGTTGAGTTAGGGTGTGTTAGGGGGTGTGTTATGGGCTGAGTTAGGGTATGTTAGGGGGTGTGTTAAGGGCTGAGTTAGGGTGTGTTAAGAGGTGTGTTAAGGGCTGAGTTAGGGTGTGTGTTAGGGGCTGAGTTAGGGGGTGTTTAGTGGGTGTGTTAGGGGCTGACTTAGGAGATGAGTTAGGGGGGTGTTAGGGGCTGAGTTAAGGGGTGCAGATCAGAAGTTGTGTACATGCCTGGGAAAATGTGGCCTCTAATAAATGCATTTTATGTCATGACTGCAGACCCATCAATAATACCAAAATAATGATTGAAATGACAGGCTACTTAAGTATCATATTTGACACTGAAAAACACATCTTGAACCTATGAATAACTTACTGTATTATAATCACAATCATTAAAATGACCAAGTTTAGGACAGATCTGCTTGTTTGCTCCAAACATTATTAAGGACTACTGTCTTATTTGGCCAACAGTCCAGTCAGGTTTGCAACATATATAAGGTGCAGAGTTCAGAATCTAACTGTCTATATCTTTGAGTGGAAAATCAAATTTCTGAACTGTGACAAACTTGGAGTGGTTGCGGTCTATAAATAGTGGCCCAGATGTGGTCCATTCAGTTCCATCGAGGGAGCTCAGCAAGATCATGATCCCACTTACCTCAACGCAAACCAGCAGACGTTTAATTGGTTTTTAATTCCTGCACCGATTCCACCCATTCTTTGTGTAATAGGAACATTTTGTTTGACATTTTGCTAGAACCTTGGTGAATAAATGCTGATAAAGCTGTTTAGGTTATTATGGTATTAGCATGCCTCTCCATAAAATGTTATGTTTGGACACTGCCTCCACACAAGGCTTTTCACTAAGAAATCAAATGCAAGTATTAAATAGTAAGGGTTAGGGTTAGTAAGTAAGGGTTAAGTCTGAAAAACAGCACATTCATTAAAAACCTGTCTTTAGGCCTGTCTGTTGTAGCAGGCTAACACTCCTGGTTCAAATGTCAAACTATGGCTTCAATAAAATGACTAGTCAGCCTGTACTTTTAAGAGAAAATACTGTCCATCGTTGTGATCCATGTGATTCCTGATTTGACTTTGACCCAATCCCTAACCCTAAACTCTGACCCCAACCACTAACCCTTAACCCCTAACCCTAACATGGGAGGGAGAACCACGTGCTGCTTTCCTGACTATTACCAGCTCCTGTTCCAAGGTGGCGGCTGTATCTTTGATGCCATTTCATTTGCTTTCATTTTGCATGGCTAGTTGGCATTTTAGTTTCAGCAGTCAATAATTCATCATTCATTTACAATTTCTACAAAGCTCTATGTATGAGAGCCCACAGAGAAAGACTATTGATGCCCATTCATCTGGTTGGAGATACAGAGACATTCATAATCAATTGAAAGTACATCATTCCAGTGTCTGACAGATCATCTACAAATGGAGAAAGATCTGGAAAAGAAAAACCTCATACAAGGCATTATGGTTTGGGGCTGCTTTGCTGCTTCAGGGTCTGTCCAACTTGCCATCACTGAGTCAACCATGAATTCAGTTTTGTAGCAGTTTTTTAAACCTTATTCATGGCAAAATATTCTAATAATAATTGAGAAGAATATGACGCCATTTGTCAAAAAACTTGACAGAACATGGATCATGCCGCAGAAAATGATTCAAAACACACAAGCAAAGGCACAATTGAATTTGTCAAAAAGTAGAAATGGAGGTTATTGTCATTTCCTAGCAATAACCTCCATTTCTTCTTCCCTCATGTGTCTTGTTGGTCACAGTTTGGATTTCGTTCCTTTTTAAGTTGTTCAGATTCGGTTTTCAAGTTCTGTGGTAGTTTTCTTTATTAAAGTTCTCCACTGAGCCTGGGTCCTGTCTCCATCTGCAAAGTTATAGTTATGGATTCAAAGTCCAGATCTCAATCCTATCAAAATACAGTGGGGGGACTTAAAGCAGGCTGTGCATGCAAGAATGCCCTCATACAGTGGATATAAAAAGTCTACACAACCCTGTTAAAATGAGACAAAGCTAAATCATGTCAGAACTGTTTCCACCTTTAATGTGACCTATAATGTGAACAATTGAAATCTTTGAGGGGGAAAAATACAAAATTTAAAACTCACAATAACCTGGTTGCATAAGTGTGCACACCCTTAAACTAACACTTTGTTGAAGCATGTTTTGATTTTATTACAGCACTCAGTCTTTTTGGGTAGGAGTCTATTAGCATGGCACATCTTGATGTGGCAATATTTGCACACTCTTCTTTGCAAAAGTGCTCCAAATCTTTCAAATTGCGAGGACATCTCCTGTGCACAGCCCTCTTCAGATCACCCCATAGATGTTCAATTGGATTCAGGTCTGGGCTCTGGCTGGGCAATTCCAAAACGTTAATCTTGTTCTGGTGAAGCCATGCTTTTGTGGATTTGGATGTGTTGCTTTGGGTTGTTGTCGTGCTGAAAGGTGAACTTCCTCTTCATCTTCAGCTGTCTAACGGACGCCTAAAGGTTTTGTGCCAAAATTGCCTGGTATTTGGAACTGTTCATAATTCTCTCCACTCTGACTAAGGCCCCGGTTCCAGCTGAAGAAAAGCATGCTGCCACCACCATGCTTCACTGTGGGTATGGTGTTCTTTGGGTGATGTGCAGTGTTGCTTTTGCGCCAAACATACCTTTTGGAATTATGGCCAACCTTGGTTTCATCAGACCATAACACATTTTCCAACGTGCTTTTGGGTGACTTGATGTTTGTTTTTGCAAACTTCAGCAGGGCTTGGATTGTTTCTTTGTAAGAAAAGGCTTCCGTCTTGCCACCCTACCCCATAGCCCATTCATATGATGAATACGGGAGACTGTTTTCACATGTAGCACACAGCCAGTACTTGCCAGATATTCCTGCAGTTCCTTTAATGTTGCTGTAGGCCTCTTGGAAGCCTCCCTGACCAGTTTTCTTCTCTTCTTTTAATCAATTTTGGAGGGACGTCCAATTCTTGGTAATGTCTCTGTTGTGCCATATTTTCTCCACTTGATGATGACTCTCTTCACTGTGTTCCATGGTATATCTAATGCTTTGGAAATTATTTTGTACCCTTCTCCTGACTGATATCTTTCAACAATGAGATCCCTCTGATGCTCTAGAAGCTCTCTGCGGACCATGGCTTTTGCTCTGAGATGCAACTAAGAACAGCTGAACTTTATTTGTGATTAATCAGAGTCACTTTAAATGATGGCAGGTGTGTAATTACTTTTATTTAACATGAGTTTGAATGTGATTGGTTAATTCAGAACACAGCCACATCCCCAGTTATAATGCACACTTATGCAACCAGGTTATTGTAAGGTTTTTATCTTTCATTTTCCCCCTCGAAGATTTCATTCTTTTTCAATTAAATTGTTCACATTATAGGTCACATTAAAAGTGGAAAAAGTTCTGACATGATTTATATTTGTCTCATTCTTTTACATCACAAAAACCTGGCATTTTAACAGGGGTGTGTAGTTTTTATATATCCACTGTACATGACACAGTTGAAGCAATTCTGTGGGAATTGGGAAAAATACCTCCTAGTAGATGTAAGAGACTGACAGTTAAAAGAACGGCTCCTTTAAGTTATTTCAACCGAAGGGGTCAATGTCCGCTATTGAACCCAGGGGTATACTCTGCAGTATGAACATTTATTTCTGTGGATTTTGACAAATAAATTATTGCAAAATATATTATTTCAGTGCCCTTTTTTTTAATTTGCAATATACACTCACCTAAAGGATTGTTAGGAACACCATACTAATACTGTGTTTGACCCCCTTTCGCCTTCAGAACTGCCTTAATTCTATGTGGCATTGATTCAACAAGGTGCTGAAAGCATTCTTTAGAAATGTTGGCCCATATTGATAGGATAGCATCTTGCAGTTGATGGAGATTTGTGGGATGCACATCCAGGGTACGAAGCTCCCGTTCCACCACATCCCAAAGATGCTCTATTGGGTTGAGATCTGGTGACTGTGGGGGCCATTTCAGTACAGTGAACTCATTGTCATGTTCAAGAAACCAAGTTGAAATGATTCGAGCTTTGTGACATGGTGCATTATCCTGCTGGAAGTAGCCATCAGAGGATGGGTACATGGTGATCATAAAGGGATGGACATGGTCAGAAACAATGCTCAGGTAGGCCATGGCATTTAAACAATGCCCAATTGGCACTAAGGGGCATAAAGTGTGCCAAGAAAACATCCCTCACACCATTACACCACCACCACCAGCCTTCACAGTGGTAACAAGGCATCATTTGTAGTGGAGATGAGTGGTACCCGGTGGGGTCTTCTGCTGTTGAAGCCCATCCGCCTCAAGGTTGTGCGTGTTGTGGCTTCACAAATGCTTTGCTGCATACCTCGGTTGTAACGAGTGGTTATTTCAGTCAAAGTTGCCCTTCTATCAGCTTGAATCAGTCGGCCCATTCTCCTCTGACCTCTAGCATCAACAAGGCATTTTCGCCCACAGGACTGCCGCATACTGGATGTTTTTCCCTTTTCACACCATTCTTTGTAAACCCTAGAAATGGTTGTGCGTGAAAATCCCAGTAACTGAGCAGATTGTGAAATACTCAGACCGGCCCGTCTGGCACCAACAACCATGCCATGCTCAAAATTGCTTAAATCACCTTTCTTTCCCATTCTGACATTCAGCTTGGAGTTCAGGAGATTGTCTTGACCAGGACCACACCCCTAAATGCATTGAAGCACCTGCCATGTGATTGGTTGATTAGATAATTGCATTCATGAGAAATTGAACAGGTGTTCCTAATAATCCTTTAGGTGAGTGTATGTCAATGCTGTGGAAGTGTTGACTTACAGTATTTAGTGCATACATTCGCATACTTGTTTCATACATTCTCATACTTGTTTCATATCTTCTCATAATTGTTTCATATGTTCTCATAATTGTTTCATATGTTCTCATACTGGTTTCATAAACTTTCATACTGGTTTCATTCATGCTCATACTGGTTTCATACATTCTCATACTGGTTTCATACATTCTCAAACTGTTTCATACATTCTTATACTGGTTTCATACTACTGGTTTCATACATTCTCATACTAGTTTCATACATGAAACCCCTGGCATTGCAGATGTCCTGCTGGTGTTAAAGTCAGCTACATCATTCTTTATTCATTTAGAATTGGCAGATTCTGCTTTGTTGTGTTGACTGTACTGAAAACACAGCATATTGTATATCTATTGATTTTATTTTTGTACTTGAAAGACTGATCATTTGTTGTTCAAATAAATCCAAAGGTGATAGATGACTATAGCCGCTATATGATCATTGAGAGATTGCAATCTTAGTTGTTATCTGTGAATTTGGGGAACAAGCCTCCACTGGAGTGAATCCCATAACTCAGTCAGATTTCAATAGAAACTGTAAGTGAAATCAATATCACTTATTTTCTGGTGTAAAGGCCTTTTCTCAGCCTTCACACTTTGTCTCATAATTCACCAGCACAGAAATAAAGATACTTGTTACATTTCGCAATCGTGACTTGCACCAAGAGAAAAAGTAAACGCATAGTGTGTGTATTTTTAGACAGTGCCATTACTTTTCTCTAAATAAATGTTTACCCAGTAGTCATTCCCCCCCAGAGGTGATTGTTAATGACTTTACTTCCTAATGAGTCCTTAATTAGTGACATTGATTAATTTAATAAAGGAAATATTGTACTGCTTACATACAGCACAATATTTTCTGACAAACAGCTACTAAAACACACGCGTGATTGTACACCCCCACACTCACACGCACACACACACACGCACACATTATTATACACAAATACATAAAGATCTTACTCTAGCCCTGTCCTACTCACAAATCCAATTGTAATTTTTAAGTCAAACCTCATCCCTTCAGCCATTTGCTTCATAACCCTGTAAACAGTCGGCATCAGGTCAAGTGTACTTGTTATACTATACAATAATTGTGATTTTTACAATATAATTTATATGTATTTATACACAACACACATTCGGGTAAAACTTATTTGTGTGCGGATGTTCACGATTGCCAAGGTGCATTCGCATGCCTGGGGATTCTGCAACGTTTTGACAACGTTGGTGGTTCTGGAGCAAAACAGAAGCGTGAAAATCTATGCATATCTTGATTTTTATATACAACAATGTCAATACCCTTTCGAGAATATGCCATATATTTTTCAACAATGTTTTGAAGCAATTAAAAACATGAATAAAACAGAAAAAACTGAAAAGGCTAACACATCCTTTGATTTTGGGTTATGTTAATTAATTAATCAATTATTAATTAATTAATTAATGACTGATTAATTGGAATGACTGAATATATGACAGACCTTTAGAGTGTAATGTAGAGATGTAGCCCAATCATACTGAAGTAGAAAGCAATGGTTTAGAAACCCATTCAAAAGGCACTGTACACAACCCCTAAGGTAAAATGTGAATTCCAGTTTTGGCCAGCTATGTAAACTCACACTGATTGATCCCACAAAAGGTGTTCAGTTGGTTATAGGCTATTCCTATTTGTTTTCTAATGCCTCTTAACATGGAAGTAAACAGATTACCTTACTGAGTTTGAGTATTCAAAAAGTTATGTTTTTTAACGGATTACATTTAAAAAGTAACCTACCCAACCCTGCACACACACATACACACACACACATACACACACACACATACACACACACACATACACACAGGTCTTTGCAAGATTTTTTTTTTATTTCCTGTCGTACCAATGTGTGTTCTCAGTCAGAACTAATTAAAGTGTAAATACCAGTTCAGCTTCACAAACAGGGCTAATTGCTCATTTGATGCTTTGTGTCTTTTGTTAGACCTCCCAGAATCCCCAGTGTGTCACCAGTGCCTCACAGTCAGCCTTGTCAGGGAAAACAAGGGCCGATGAAGTGTGCCTGATTGTCACTTATGTTGGTTTGGATACAAATAAAGCAATTATAACATTTGTATTCGATGTTAGCATTTCTTATAGGAAATCAGATCACAATTAGCTGCCTTGCTATGACGGTCTGTTTAGTGGGTGACATTGGATGACAAAAACCAGTGGGAGCAACTTTACAAACAAGCCCCACATTTTCTTTCTTTTCGGTTTTACAGACACAAGTTGTGAGGATGGATCCAGATAAAACACGTTCAGCATTTAACAACGTGATATTAGAAGCATCCGGAAGTTTGGAGTTTGGAGGAACTTCAAGATTCATTGCTGCTTATTCATTAAACGTGCATACAATAACATTTGATCTTAAAATGATTGTATCATTTCACCAACAGAGCTGGTATTCATCAATATTATCTTTGTCGTATCCTTGTGATCAAACTCACATCTGATCGGAGACCATGTAAACCAATGTCAAAAAATAAGACCATGCATGATTCACAATAACACAATAATTATCATAAAAAACAACCATCATACTAGCCTCAGTGACAACAACCACAATTATAATGTTAATAGGTAAAATAAAATAAGATGATGAGGAACACATACAAAACTATCAAAATATTGACAATTGTATCACTAGCATATTAATGTATTATTTTTTTATTTCACTTATTTCTGCATCTCTAATTTCTGGGTACATGAGACTCTCAGTCACAAACTTGCAATACATCCTGGTTTGGCAAGCATTTCGGTAAAACAAGCAAGCTGGTAAAACAAGCAGGTTTGTAAAACAAGCAGGCTGGTAAAACAAGCAGGCTGGTAAAACAAGCAGGCTGGTAACGCAAGCAGATTGGTAAAACAAGCAGCTAGTAAAACAAGCAGGTTGATAAAGCAAGCAGGTTGATAAAGCAAGCAGGTTGATAAAGCAAGCAGGTTTGTCAAACAAGTTGGGTCATAATGACTAATTAGTTAAATTACTGTGTCTTTAGTTAAATTAGGTTAGCTAGTAGCAGCTAATTTGGCTTCAATATCGCCCAGCTAGCTTGCAAATAATGTTGGCAAAATTACTCTTCTAAACATGGGGTATCTAATGAATGCAATGTTTGATAAAAGATCGGCTAATATTGTACTATAAGCAATTATAGAGAGATCAACTTCATGTACATTCATTTATTGTAGTCGTGTTCAGTCAGAAAGCTGTCAAGTTAATTGTGTATGTGCGGTTTGCTGCCTTCAGCTCCGTGTGTGCGCAAGCAGCACGACAACCACCTGTGATGCTGAATAAGAATTACTGGCCTCTCTTATCCAGCCTACCACGACCGCAGCCTCAGGACAGCCAATAAATACATTTTTGCTGCAAATTACAAAGCGTCCTTGAAGACCGACAATTTTCACAATCATTATTGATGATTTTAATGAGTGTTAAAATAATTTTTTGTGGGACCCTTCAGACTTAAAATAATAAATATTATGGGGGGACCCTATAGACTTACTGAGAGTCTCAGCCCCCCCTCATTTCGAACCCTAATCGTAAGTCTCTCCCCACGTTGGAATCTGAGGGACATTGTCTTTTAAAATGTAACCACGCACTTGGCCTGAGTTATTATTCTTAATATGATATTTGAAGTGAATGTTTGGTTTGTCATCACCTAAAAAAAACGTTTTTGTGGTCAAACAACAATAAGAAAGTTCTATCCTCCATGTTTTCAGTTGTCATCTGCAAGCCATGGAGATTTCATCAGGCATCATCCAGTGGTTTAGACACAGATGGAGGAGTTTATGGTCCTGCTGTTCGATATGGTTGAACTTGCCATGGTCATGCAATCCCCAATATAAGTAGAGTAGACCCTCCAGAGTGACTGTTTATGTCTTCCCCCACATCCTTCTCAGTGTTGCAGCAGGGCAGGTGGGGTCCAAATACATACTAGGTTACCTCACAACTCATCTTACTGGACAACAGAAAAATACCACAAAAAGTGTCCTGGCAAACATTTCTGGGTTGAATGAGCAGTGAAATGAAAAGCTGAAGGGCTTTGGGTTGAAGAGCATCAAAGGACTCAGCCTCGATCAACAACCATCCCAACGCCTCTGTGTGGTTTTGATGTAAGGCCATTTCCTGCTGTGAAAGACCTCCAAGTTGTCACGCTAGACAAATTGGGTAAAAGTTGCTAAACTGTTATTCAGTGCAGCCAATTGTGCAAACATCAGTGAAGCATAACATGCAGTATAATTCTGCTCCCTGATTGGCGTGCTTCATTCTGATTCTTGTGTGTTTTGTGAGATTTGTCCGGTAATTACAAAATCAATGCCGTCATGACTCAACTTAATTCCTCACCATATCCGTAATATAACTGACATATACATGTACTCTGTGTCTTTTTTTGGGATATCGCCATTCAAACATTCGTCTTGCCTAAGTATTTGTCCTGGTAAATGGCCATGCCCTGATTGTGTGTTATATGTGTTTGAGTGTGCCTGCTCCTGTGTGTGTTTTAGGCTTCCTGTGATGTCTATCTCATAATGAAGAGCAGATGGATGGGAAGGGAGCACGATGGGAGGGCTGTAGAGTAATGGGTTATTGACCTCTGGGTCGGATCTTAACAGCCACCAGCCACAGACCAGGTCGTTGCCTCTCTGCCTGCCAAACTACAGAAGAGGAAGAAATGCACAAACAGGGCAAAACATTTAAATAAACTGTGAGGTTCTTCTTTTAAGTAGCGACTCTATATCCTGTTGGTCTTAATCCACTTCAAAAACGTTGAACTGCCTAGCAAATATGTACGCCAAAAGAGTGTCTCTGCTTTACTTTCGATGGAAACAGAGAAAACTGTAGTACAAAATGTTCTGGAACTTTATTGTTAGTCATCAATGAGCTAAGCTCTTCCTTTGAGGTGAGTAAATTGAAGACAACCGAGGCATTTGTGAAAAAATTATGTAACTGTGGGTAAACACACGAGGCAATACCTTTGCTCATATTTAGCAAAAATACACAAGCGCACACAGACACATACACACACACTCACACAAACGCAATGTCCAGCTGTGGGCTTTATATGAAATGAAATTACAGTATATATATTTTTACATAACATTTCCATGTAGCCTTCTCCTTTTACAGAACTCTCTTAAAAAGCCCAGCATATGGTCTTTTTTAAAATAAATTATTGCAAATGTCTAGGCCACAAATCATTGTCAGTGCTATACATTTCATCCTGTATACCAGGGTGTTTCCCTGGTTTGTTGTGTAGAATGAAAGGATATTATACTTTTCTTACCCAGCACCAAGGTCTGGCAGTGATTAGCTTGCCTGGAATGTTTAATTGACCATATACTAAAGTAACCAAACACCACACTGACCTCATCTGAAAAATATACCTAAGTTACCAAACACTACAATGACCTCACCTGAAAAATATACTAAAGTTACCAAACACCACAATGACCTCACCTGAAAAATATACTAAAGTTACCAAAAACCACAATGACCTCACCTGAAAAATATACAAAAGTTACCAAACACTACAATGACCTCACCTGAAAAATATACTAAAGTTACCAAACACCACAATGACCTCACCTGAAAAATATACTAAAGTTACCAAAAACCACAATGACCTCACCTGAAAAATATACAAAAGTTACCAAACACTACAATGACCTCACCTGAAAAATATACTAAAGTTACCAAACACCACAATGACCTCACCTGAAAAATATACTAAAGTTACCAAACACCACAATGACCTCACCTGAAAAATATACTAAAGATACCAAAAACCACAATGACTTCACCTGAAAAATATACTGAAGTTACCAAACACTACAATGACCTCACCTGAAAAATATACTATAGTTACCAAACACTACAATGACCTCACCTGAAAAATATACTAAAGTTACCAGACACCACAATGACCTCACCTGAAAAATATACTAAAGTTACCAAACACCACAATGACCTCACCTGAAAAATATACTAAAGTTACCAAACACTACAATGACCTCACCTGAAAAACATACTGAAGTTACCAAACACTACAATGACCTCACCTGAAAAATATACTATAGTTACCAAACACTACAATGACCTCACCAGAATAATATACTAAAGTTACCAAACACTACAACGACCTCACACCTGCCCATCCACCACTGAAATTCCATAGTTTTAGAAAGTTTTAGAATATTAGTCAAAGGCCTGGTATCTGAATAGAGTGACGCCTGCTGAAGTTAGCCCACCATTTGAACCATACAGCGGTGGGGGTCACAGGAAGCAGCATGTCTCTAAATGAGCTGCTCTTAGTGGTGCTGGAAAGGATCTGTGATTCTGATCCACTCTGCAGTCCATCACTACTTCATCACAGAACAAATGGACACAGCTGCTCAGTCTCGCTAGACCGCTAAGTGGCTGGAGTAATTCGGCCACTGGGTCCTGAGTGCAACATAATGATTGTATTTATGTTGTCTGTGAGAGATGCTAAAAGGTCAAGATGATGTGATCGTGTGATGGTGCTGTGAAGTGTGTGTGTGTATGTATGTGTGTGTGGGGGGGGCAAGTGAACAAACACCAAACCCCCCACAAACAGGTGATGAATCCTCTTAAGAAAAAGTCTAGCTAAGACATAGACATCTCCATCAGTGGCTGCGTTGAGACTGTGTTGGGTCAGGCTGCTGTGTTGGGTCAGGGGGCTGTTTTGGGTCAGGGGTTGTGTTGGGTCAGGAGTTGTTTTGGGTCAGGGGGCTTTGTTGAGTCAGGGGGCTGTGTTGGGTCATGGGGTTGTGTCGTGTCAGGAGTTGTATTGGGTCAGGAGTTGTGTTGGGTCAGGGGGTTGTGTTGGGACATTACTCTGCTCTAATGAACCACAGTGCACCTTATGTCCCAATGCAATCACTTGTTTGGCCCGTAATTACAGGTTGTAAATTATTCTGATTAGATTGTGCTCATTTGGCTTGAATGATGAACTGATGCTTCATATTCATCATTAACGTCCCAGATAAGGATGGGCGATTAATGGAGTGGATCATTGATTCAGACCAGGGTTTACAGATATTACTGGGGGATATATTGTAGAGAATAAACTGGCTGCTATTCCAACATGACTGAGAGTCTTTGGAAGTTTGATACATTTTATGTAACAACTGTGAAATGTAGGATTTACCTTTGCAGTGCAATTTCTTGACTTAGGTCAATACATACAGGTAGGTCTGTAAATAATTGGAGACTGACATAAGTTTTGTTATTTTGTCTATTTATTCAAATATATTCAAGTTACAGTTAAATAATGAAGACGAGCTTAAAGTGCAGTCTCTCAGCTTTAATATGAGGGTATTCACATCCAAATTGGAGGTTTTAGGAATTACCCTCTTTTTCAAGCCACCAAACGTATTTGTCCAATTGACTCAAAAGCTGTTGCATGGACAGGTATGGGCTATTCCTTCGTAATTTCTTCATCAATTAAGCATGTAGAAGGTCTGGAGTTGATTCCAGGTGTGGCATTCGCATTTGGAAGCTTTTGCTGTGAACCCACAACATGTGGTCAAAGGAGCTTTCAATGCAAGTGAAACAGGCCATCCTTAGGCTGCGAAAAAAGTTAATCCATCAGAAAGATAGCAGGAACCTTAGGAGTGGCCAAATCAACAATTTGGTACATTCTGAGAAAAAAAGAACACCCTGGTGAGCTCTGCAACACAAAAAGACCTGGATGTCCATGGAAGACCACAGTGGTGGGGGATCATAGGATCCTTTCCATGGTAAAGAAAAACCCCTTCACAACATCCAGCCAAGTGAAGAAAACTCTCCAGGAGGTAGGCATATCGTTATCCAAGTCTACTACATTGAGAAGACTTCACGAGAGCAAATACAGAGGGTTCACCACAAGGTGCAAACCATTCATAAGCCTCAAGAATAGAAAGGCCATTTTTAGACATTGGCAAAAAAACATCTAAAAAAGCCAGCTCAGTTCTGGAACAGCATTCTTTGGACAGATGGCACTACAGTCAACCTGTACCAGAATGATGGGAAGAAAAAAGTATGGAGAAGGCTTGGAATAGCTCATGATCCAAAATATACCATTATCTGTAAAACACGGTGGAGGCAGAGTGATGGCATGGACATGTATGGTTTCCAATGGCACTGGGTCACTAGTGTTTATTGATGTGACAGATGACAGAAGCAGCCGGATAAATTCTGAAGTGTATAGGGATATATTGTCTGCTCAGATTCAGCCATATTCAGCAAAGTTGATTGGATGGAGCGTCACTTTACAGTGGGACAATGACTCAAATAATGCTGTGAAAGCAACACAGGAGTTTTTAAGGCAAAGAAGTGGAATTTCTTTGAAGTTCTGCAATGGCCGAATCAATCACCTGATCTCACCCCAATCAAGCATGCATTTCACTTGCTGAAAACAAAACCTTAAGGCAGAAAGACCCACGAACAAACAACAACTGAAGACAGCTCAAAATTGCTATTCTTATCAAAAGTTCTAAAGAAAGTTATTTTCCCACATTTCCTCCTTTTTAAATTAAAATCATATTCTGGATAAATTCCAGTCAGGTTTTAGGGCATGCCATAGCACTGAATCAGCTCTTCTTAAGGTGTTAAATGATCAATTGTTGTTTAGGGGCAATGGAAAATTTGCCATTTTAATTATTCTTGATCTTAGTGCTGCTTTTGACACGATTAATCAGGCCATCCTTCTAGACCGTCTTAAACATTCACGGAACTGCTCTAAGGCTATTTACTTCATATTTGCGAGACAGGACATTTTCTGCAAATATTAGGAAATGTTTCTCCTCTTCTGCATCGATCACCTGTGGGGTACCTCAAGGCTCTGTCCTAGGCCCTATCTTATTCTCGTTAAACACTCACCTAAAGGATTATTAGGAACACCTGTTCAATTTCTCATGAATGCAATTATCTAAACAACCAATCACATGACAGTTGCTTCAATGCATTTAGGGGTGTGGTCCTGGTCAAGACAATCTCCTGAACTCCAAACTGAATGTCAGAATGGGAAAGAAAGGTGATTTAAGCAATTTTGAGCGTGGCATGGTTGTTGGTGCCAGACGGGCCGGTCTGAGTATTTCACAATCTGCTCAGTTACTGGGATTTTCACGCACAACCATTTCTAGGGTTTACAAAGAATGGTGTGAAAAGGGAAAAACATCCAGTATGCGGCAGTCCTGTGGGCGAAAATTCCTTGTTGATGCTAGAGGTCAGAGGAGAATGGGCCGACTGATTCAAGCTGATAGAAGAGCAACTTTGCCTGAAAAAAACACTTGTTACAACCGAGGTATGCAGCAAAGCATTTGCGAAGCCACAACACGCACAACCTTGAGGCGGATGGCCTACAACAGCAGAAGACCCCACCGGGTACCACTCATCTCCACTACAAATAGGAAAAAGAGGCTACAATTTGCACGAGCTCACCAAAATTGGACAGTTGAAGACTGGAAGAATGTTGCCTGGTCTGATGAGACATTCAGATGCTAGAGTCAGAATATGGCGTAAACAGAATGAGAACATGGATCCATCATGCCTTGTTACCACTGTGCAGGCTGGTGGTGGTGGTGTAATGGTGTGGGGGATGTTTTCTTGGCACACTTTAGGCCCCTTAGTGCCAATTGGGCATCGTTTAAATGCCACGGCCTACCTGAGCATTGTTTCTGACCATGTCCATCCCTTTATGACCACCATGTACCCATCCTCTGATGGCTACATCCTCGAATCATTTCAAATTGGTTTCTTGAACATGACAATGAGTTCACTGTACTGAAATGGCCCCCACAGTCACCAGATCTCAACCCAATAGAGCATCTTGGGGATGTGGTGGAATGGGAGTATCGTGCCCTGGATGTGCATCCCACAAATCTCCAACTGCAAAATGCTATCCTATCAATGTGAGCCAACATTTCTAAAGAATGCTTTCAGCACCTTGTTGAATCAATGCCACGTAGAATTAAGGCAGTTCTGAAGGCGAAAGGGGATCAAACACAGTATTAGTATGGTGTTCCTAATAATCCTTTAGGTGAGTGTATGTATTCATTCAATATTATGTATGTGGTCATTCAAAATACTGTATGTGACATTCAATATGCTGTAAGTGGTCGTTCAATATGATTTATTTGGTAATTCAATATGATGTATGTGGTGATTCAATATGCTGTTTGTGGTGATTCAAAATGCTGTATGTGGTCATTCAGTTTGATGTATGTGACATTCAATATGTTGTATGTGGTCATTCAAAATGCTGTATGTGGTCATTCAATTTGATGTATGTGACATTCAATATGGTGTTTGTGGTCATTCAATATGATGTATGTGTTCATTCAGTTTGATGTATGTGACATTCAAAATGCTGTATGTGACATTCATTATGATGTATGTGGTCATTCATTATGATGTATGTGGTCATTCAATATGATGTATATGGTTATTCAGTATGATGTATGTGGCCGTTCAATATAACGTGTGTGACATTCAATATGCTGTATGTGGTCATTCAGTTTGATGTATGTGATCATTCAATATGCTGTATGTGATCATTCAATATGCTGTATGTGTAATTTAACATGATGTATGTGACATTCATTATGCTGTATGTATCATTCAATATTGTAATGTAAAAAAACATTTTTTAATCCAATTTCACATGTTTAGTGAATATTGTTTTCAGGTGCTTGTGGCTTGAATGATATGGAAGGGAAGAGGGGGTGAGAGGCTGGAAGAGGGGGATTAAGAGGAAGAAGGATAAAGAGGGACTGATGGAGGGATGCAGAAGAAAATATAGGAGATATGGAAGGATTAACAGGGAATGGGTGGAGGATGGTCTCAGGACGTAGGTGCCTGTCAGTTGGCTTCTAGGAAGTAGGTTTGTCAGCCAGTGAAAGAGATTGCTGGATGGACATCTGTCTTGATGTTAGTCTGTCCATCAAAATTAATAGTCTCCCCTCTCCTTTTTCTCCCATTTTTATTGCTCTCTTTATCTTCTTTCTAGTCCCTTTGCTCTCTTTTTTAACTCTCTTTCTCCATCTCTCCAACCTATCCCTCACTCCCCCCTTCTTTCCCAAAATGTCTTACTAGCTCTCTCCAGCTGTCTCTCTCCATCTCTCCAGCCCATCCCTCACTCCCCCTTCTTTCCCAAAATGTCTCACCAGCTCTCTCTCTCCATCTCTCCAGCCCATGCCTGCCTCTCTCTTTTTTCACCTCCCTTGTCGCCCCCTCCTCCCTGGGATGGTGATAGCAGGATTCCGGGGGCTGCACCAAACAGAGGGGTGTGTCCCTCTATAAGAGGTCTGAGCAACAGCCTGTATGTCTAGATGAAATACTGAGACACAAGACAGGACCCTGACTAGAGCTACGGTTCTGTAGACCTCCCAGAACCACCTCAAGGACTGGCGCTCAAGCCCATCTCATACACAGGTAAGACTGATTTTACACCTTCAGGCTCTGGATTAAGACAAGGGTGAAGGACAACTCACCTTGCTTGGCTTTAGCTGGGACCTTTTCGTTTCTGGGGCTGAGGGATGTTTTTGCTTTGGTTTTAAGTTGCAATGGCTGAGTGCAGTTTGATTTATTTTGTTGAGGTTTGTTGACCTGGTAGCATGTAACTGGTTTGTGCTGGTGCATTTTATTATCAGTATATATAATATCACAATATATTATTATTTCTAGAGATTACTAGATAATTCTTTATCACATCTCTGTTGGTTCTTGCTAGAGTATGGATGAGTTTTTACAACTGTCCTTCAAACATATAATGCCACTGAAAAAATAGAAGATGTGGTAGAACATATTTATAATGTATGATATCAATGCATAAGGAGAGAAAATATTATATTTCTGTTCATCAAGTTAGAAAATTAAAAAACTAACAATGAATGATGTTACTTCAAACTTGTTTAGCTGTGTACCTTTTGCAGTGTGTACTGAGAGTGAAGTCCAGAGCAGACTCCTTGGTTAATCCAGGCCAATGTTCCCTCCTTGTCTTTCTACATGTTTCTTTTGGTTTGGACTGCTTTTTCATCTCCATTTAGGAATGTCTGCACTTGAATATCTCCCTTGTTCTGTTCTCTTTGCTTCTGTTAAATGTTCATTTCTCTTTCTCTGATTCTGTCATCTTTAGTTCAGTTCTCTTTGTTTTGGTTCTCTTTCTGTGGTTCTCTTTATCTTGTCATTGCTCGTGTCACAGTGAAAGTCATCAGCCCTGACAGGAGCACATTTCCATGACTCTTATCATCGTTCGGTTGGTCCTTGGTACAGAAATCCATGCATCCCCACTCAAACGATGCCTGACGAACCACGAGGATATATTAGATATGTAGATGTTCCTGTAAATCCATAACAGTAAAAACATTTACTGTTAATGATTTGCTGATTGCAGAGAACAAATCACATTGCTACCAATGACACCTGTGAAAGAAGCCCTGGGCAGCTTCTGTCGCTTTCCGGATCCTATATGTTCTGTCAATGTACTGAATGTTCTGTCAGAGGATTATATGTTCCTTCAGTGGGCTGTATGTTCTATCACTAGGTTGTATGTTCTCATAATGGGCTGTATGTTCTGTCAATAGGCTGTATGTTCTATCAAGGGGCTATATGTTCTTTCAGTGGGCTAAGTGGTTCTCGGCAACCATAGTACATTTCTAATTGTTCTACAATACTGGGATTTAATTTTCCTCTCCTGGCTGTATTAGTGCTGTGAATTAGAGAACTTGACAAATAACTTCAGAGTAGCTTTACTTTAAGTAGCTACTGAATCAACCACTCCATTTATAGAATGTTTTACTGAACGAATCAAGACAATAGGAGTTGACCTGGCTCATTTCTGTTGAACATTGTTTTGCTTGGAACCTTCATGGATTGTCTCTCTTTTGATGGAAGTGGTTTCCCTTTGAAGTTTCAGTACAACAGTTCTTCCTGAAGTTGACACACGTGTTCTGTTTATTGTTTTGTTAATCTATACTCAATCACGTAGAAACATTTAAATGCCCACTCCATATGTGTTTTGCAAGTGAATATGTAATTGGTTTTGTTCAAAGAAGTGGATCAGGACTAGCCTGCAATTGCTTATGGGCTAAAACAGCGCTTGGCTGGGGGTGATAAATGCCAGCCAGCGGCTGAATGAAGGTTTGAAAGAACAGACGGTCTGGGCAGATCCATGATCATAGGGAGGTAGTCTTTACACTAGCTATGCACGTTTTTAGCCTTTAGCTCTGTGTCTCTGTGGCTCTACACTTGATGGTCACACACTTTGTGTCTCAGGAAAACAGGGTTTCTGCTGTTGTGTGTGTGTGTCAGTGTGCCTGTCTGTGTATTAGCTGGCCTGTGTGTGTGTGTGTGTGTGTGTGTGTGTGAGAGAGAGAGAGAGTGTGTCTGAGAGAGTGTGTGTGTGTGTGTGTGTGTGTGAGAGAGAGAGAGTGTGTCTGAGAGAGTGTGTGTGTGTGTGTGTGTGTCAGTGTGCCTGTCTGTGTATTAGCTGGCCTGTGTGTGTGTGTGTGTGTGTGTGAGAGAGAGAGAGTGTGTGTGAGAGAGAAAGTGTGTGTATGTGTGTGAGAGAGTGTGTGTGTGTGTGTGTGTGTGTGTGTGAGAGAGTGTGTGTGTGTGTGTGAGAGAGTGTGTGTGTGTGTGTGAGAGAGAGTGTGTGTGTGTGTGTGTGAGTAAATGTGATTTGAAATGGATTCCCAGATCCTTTCACGTTTCCACTCCTACCTGCAGGCTAGATGTTTCAAAGCTCTCTCCGTCCGGCACGACACACATTTGGGAAAACTGTGAAATTAGCCCCTGATTAGCTCTTTGTTGTTCATCTGAGCAGCTTTCTGAATGAGATTCAGATAGAGAAACAAGATCTGTTCCACTCTCGAGAACATGGTTTATGTTCCGCTTGTCTGTAATAGTTGAATAGTTACTAGAGATATGGAAAATTTAAATGTTTCCATTGCAAACACATTTTTACATGGTGCCCTGTGGAAGACAACCTGCTTATACAACCTACTCGGTAAAGATTGTCCTAGATTGTGACACACAGTTTTATAAAATTAAAACATTGTTCCTCTATTCCTATAAGTTGCCCGTGATTTGGGATGAGACAGGAGCGGTACACAATGACATGTAACCTGCTGTTTGGAGAGGAAATGGAGGTACTGCGAGGACTGTGAGTCTCCATTCTTCTCAGCTCATGGGTGTTCTATAACTAGCAGTCAGAGGTTGTGTGTGTGGTCAGATAAACACCTGTGAGGACTTTCCTTAACTCCCAGGATTAGGGTGTATAATCACACCACAATGACAGAGCTCAGCAGGACATTGCTTTCAGTCGCTGTGTTTCCAGGAACTAATGAAATCTTTCTTTTCCAATTACTATCCCTCTATATGGTCAGAGATGAGGTCTCCTCAAGTGTGGCTGTCCATGTGGGGTCTCCAAAGCCACAAAAATAAGGAGGCGATTGGTCAGTCATAAACCTGATGTGTGTGTGTGTGTGCGTGCATATGCAAATATGTGTTTGCGTATGTGTGGGCATGTGTTTAACAAGGTTGAGGTCAATTGCATTCAAATTCCAACAAATCTAGGAAATACACTAAATTCTTATTACATTTCCAAATCTTTTTGTTGCTTTTTGATGAAGCGTAATTGGAATTTAAATTGAAGTTTGGTTCATCTTCAGAATTGATCAGAATAAAAACGGAATTGGACCCTAACTCTGGAGTGTGACGGGCCTCTTTGAAGTTCCCCCTCACCTCCAGTCAAGTGAACCTTCGCCATGACACTGGTGGTGGAGCATATTCACATTCTGGTGTCTCTCACACAGATTTGTCTTTATGAGTCAAGTTTCAAATAGTGGGTAGGATAGGATAACCTCGACCTTCACTACTTTTTTTTTACCATTCAGCAAATGCTTGTAACCAAACCAGCTTACAGTCAAACATGCATGCATTTTACATCTGGATGGGCCCAGAGGGAAGAAAACCCAGAATCTCTGGGGCTGTGCATGCTACGCTCCACCCTGAGGGAGTTAGGGTGGTGTCACTGATGGCGAGAGATGGATGGCCACAGTGTGAGCGATGTGTTGAGGTTGGTGTGTTGAGGTTGGTGTGTTGAGGTTGGTGTGTTGAGGTTTGTCATGGATCTGGGTATCACAAACCTCACGTTGTCAGATTAGTCTGTTGGATGCCAGTACTGGACTACATTAGAATTACATTTGGTTTTCACCCAGTCAAGAATCTCAAATTTCCAAAAGGTCAAAGTTAATTTGCCAGTTTGAAAGAATACATGGGAATTATTTGCCACAAGCTTTCAACACTGGGTGGTGTGTGTCTTCCTGTCTGTCTTCCCATGTGTCTTCCTGTCTGTCTTCCCATGTGTCTTCCTGTCTGTCTTCCTGTGTGTCTTCCTGTCTGTCTTCCTGTCTGTCTTCCTTTGTGTCTTCCTGTTTGTCTTCCTGTCTGTCTTCCTGTGTGTCTTCCTGTCTGTCTTCCTTTGTGTCTTCCTGTTTGTCTTCCTGTCTGTCTTCCTGTCTGTCTTCCTGTGTGTCTTCCTGTCTGTCTTCCTGCATGTCTTCCTGTCTGTCTTCCTTTGTGTCTTCCTGTTTGTCTTCCTGTCTGTCTTCCTGTGTGTCTTCCTGTCTGTCTTCCTTTGTGTCTTCCTGTTTGTCTTCCTGTCTGTCTTCCTGTCTGTCTTCCTGTGTGTCTTCCTGTCTGTCTTCCTGTCTGTCTTCTCGTGTGTCTTCCTGTCTGTCTTCCTGTCTGTCTTCTTGTGTGTCTTCCTGTCTGTCTTCCCATGTGTCTTTCCATTTGTCTTCCTTTGTGGTCTTCCTATGTGGTCTTCCTTTGTTGGTCTTCCTGTGTGGTCTTCCTGTGTGGTCTTGGTGATTGTTATTATCACCTGTCGCATTTGATTAATCAACACTGGCAGGGAATTTACACTGTAATACTCAGGATATAATATGCTTTGCTCACAGCCAGATGGTGTCTAGGCTGTATGGCAACCTGATCAATGGGTCTTGTCTGTGTATTGTGTGTGTGTGTGTGTGTGTGTGTGTGTCATTGTTTGCAGGCGGGCAAATATGCCGGCCTCAGTGACCCTTAGCTACGTCTGTCCATCGATCTGATTTATTTGGGTAAGTCCTGAAAGGGTAAAAAAAAAAAATCCTTTGGGTTTTATCTTGGCTAGTTATACATTGATTAGGTGGAAGGTGCAGGCCGTGGAGGACATCTCAGAGGTAATATCAATCTATCATGACATTGATCCTTGGGGCTGAAGGACCAATAGTTGAATAGAATGGAAGACAAGTAGGGAACATCTTCTAGTCTCTCTGTCAATAAGAAGAGGAGTTGGATAGTGATGCATTTACATTGATAGAGTGACTGATGTATGATATTGACACATTGGCTGAGGTGTTCTATGGGTAATTGATATTTGTCACTTATTGATCAATAAAGATGTATTATAATGTGTTGTAGAACATTGTTGTGATGCCTTTCCTAAATGTTATTTCCTAGAGATTATTGTTCATTAGTGTCACCATTCTATTCTAATCTATTGTCTTTATTTTACCATTTCAATTATGAGGCTGAATTGAAGATCACAGACCACACTGGATGTAGAGTTGAAGAACCTTGTTAATAATCAGCTACTACAGTTAGGTCCGGAAATAAAAATTTTGTCTGTTAACCAAAATGCATCTCTGGAAAAAATTAAGAGACCTTTTTCTTTTCTTTCCAAAAAGCGTTCAATTTGCAGTGGTCTCTTAATTTTAACCCTTCTGTTTCTCACTCAAAATCTTCCTTTCCAACTTTTTGGAAAAGAAAGTAAAAGGTGCAGTGGTCTCTTAATTTTTTCCCGAGCTGTATATTCAAGTTGCAGTTAAATAATTAAGATGGGCTTAAAGTACAGTCTCTCAGCTTTAGAGAGTCTTCACCTCCAAATTGCTCGAAGGGTTTAGGAATTACAGCTCTTTAATATGTAGGACCCTCTTTTTCAAGGGACCAAAAGTAATTGATCAAGTAACTCAAAAGCTGTTTCATGGACAGGTGTGGGCTATTCCTTAGTTATTTTGTCATCCATTAAGCAGGAAAATCATCTGGAGTTGATTCCAGGTGTGGCATTCGCATTTGGAAGCTGTTGCTGTGAACCCACAACATGCAGTCAAAGGAGCTCTCAATGCAAGTGAAACAGGCCATCCTTAGACTGCAAAAAACAACATCAGAGAGATAGCAGGAACATTAGGAGTGGCCAAATCAACAGTTTGATATATTCTGAGAAAAAAAGGCACTGGTGAGCTCTGCAACACAAAAAGGCCTGGACGTCCACAGAAGACCACAGTGGTGGATGATCGTAAGGTCCTTTCCATGGTAAAGAAAAACCCATTCCCAGCAACCAGCCAAGTGAAGAACACTCCAGGAGGTAGGCTTATCATTACTATAAAGAGAAGACTTCACAAGAGCAAATACAGAAGGTTCACCACAAGGTGCAAACCATTCATAAGCCTCAAGAATATACAGGCCAGATTAGACTGACTAGAAACTTCTAAAAAAGCCAGCCCAGCCCAGAACAGCATACTATGATTGTGTTCATTTGTCCACTTACATTTCAGCCCCTGAAATAAAGGGACTGTGAATGAATTACCAAATTTCTCATACAATATTTTTGTTCAAACCCTTGAATTAAATCTGAAAGTCTGCACTTCAATCACATCACGGTTGTTTCATTTCAAACCCTTTGTGGTGGCGTACAGATCCAAAATCACGAAAATGCTGTCAGTGTCCAAATTCCTTTGGACCTTACTGTATTTTCTTATCATTATATGAATCACCACTAGCACTGGGATGGATCTGTCTACTCCATCCAACATGTGATCTACTGTCTCCTGCTGCTACTGACAGTGATGGGTACAGACAGATCATCAGAACAGACACAGACCCTGTGGAGGAATTCTGAAATGTTATTAGCAGCTCCAATAGCCATATTCACCAGAGGACTCTGATGAACCAATTAATGTGTTTAATTAAGTGATTTACTCAGCATAAACCTGGTTAATTAAACAATTATAGCTGTGCTATCTCTAGAGATGGAACCTGCTGAGAGGCAGTTAGTGTAATGGAGGGATGAGAGGGACACTAAAACCTGCCAGGCACATTGCCTGACTGTGTGTATGACTGTGTGTGTGACTGTGTGTGTGTTTTGCTACTGTAGTGTATTGCTTTTCTAATTGGGTAATGATATAAACACCTCAGAGACAGCGCCAGTCTTAACTAATTTATCCACTGACCCCATTTATTTCTACTCCTTCACTCACACACCAGTCATGTTTTGAACTGGGGGAACAGGTGTGTAGTGAGGGGGTTCTTCAGTGTGGAACCCTGGATCTGGCTGAAGGGTAAAATGTCAATAAAATTATATTCTGTTGCACATTTAAATGTCCTTACGTCAAAGATGTTAAATGGAATGCAACAACACTGAAAACCATAAATCCCTTTCTCTGGTTCTAGGAAATGACATCCCATTCGTCCAGCTATGTGATTATGCTGTTTCACATTCAATACTTTTCCACAGCAAAACATTCTTGACTAAGATTTTGGAATTAGAGTCTATTCTGATGATATGGTTCCGGATTAATTAGTGTTCGGGGACGTCGTTTGGCTACTATATCTCTCTTGTTCTCTGTTGTTCTCTGAACACTTCCCTCATTACCACAATGAACTAATCAACACAAGGAAATGTGAAATAAATTAGTCATATCAAGGAACACGTTTACTCTGGATTATGAAGGCATGGCTGGTTCTTCTTCTGGCATTGGTCGGTACGAGCCTGTCCCTCCATGTTAAATGCTATAACACCATGAGAATGCAATAACTTCATATTTTCTCTTATCATAGTTTTCATTATGAAGAGGGATCTTCTGTCAGTCATCTACAACAGTTTAAATTCCTCTTAATGTTTTTTCTATATAATCTTTCAACTTTTCACACCACCATAACCACACCCAGTTGACTGCCAATGGATATCACCTTAGTCTGTTGATGATATAGGTTTCCTACAAAGAGAAGTCATCTGTTCATCTTTGTCCCTACCATCTATGGTCTCTCTACACTCCATCAATGACCCTTCATCTGAAGCTATGGGTGATTCCTCGAGATTCTCTTTGTAAACACTAGCTTTATATAAAATAACTATTATTATTGTATGAATCATAATGCAGAACACAGTAAAGTATTATTATGTATATATTAACATATTTGTTCATAACTAAGTACATACCAAGAACAAACACTGGTTCTGAGGCTATTCATTAATCCATGTGACTTCATATCACTGACATCACTGCTTACCTTTTAGGTGAAGCAACTTGGAATGTAGCCAGTGTACAGCAGGTGAACATGCAGTGGAGGAAGCTGTACTGTTAACAACATAACCAGTGTAGACCAGGTGAACACGCAGTGGATGAAGCTGTTCTGTTAACAACAAAACCAGTGTAGACCAGGTGAACACGCAGTGGATGAAGCTGTTCTGTTAACAACAAAACCAGTGTAGACCAGGTGAACACGCAGTGGATGAAGCTGTTCTGTTAACAACATAACCAGTGTAGACCAGGTGAACATGCAGTGGATGAAGCTGTTCTGTTAACAACGTAACCAGTGTAGAGCAGGTGAACACGCAGTGGACGAAGCTGTTCTGTTAACAACGTAGCCAGTGTAGAGCAGGTGAACATGCAGTGGACGAAGCTGTTCTGTTAACAACGTAGCCAGTGTAGAGCAGGTGAACACGCAGTGGACGAAGCTGTTCTGTTAACAACGTAGCCAGTGTAGAGCAGGTGAACATGCAGTGGACGAAGCTGTTCTGTTAACAACGTAGCCAGTGTAGAGCAGGTGAACATGCAGTGGACGAAGCTGTTCTGTTAACAACGTAGCCAGTGTAGAGCAGGTGAACATGCAGTGGACGAAGCTGTTCTGTTAACAACGTAGCCAGTGTAGAGCAGGTGAACATGCAGTGGAGGAAGCTGTTCTGTTAACAACGTAGCCAGTGTAGAGCAGGTGAACATGCAGTGGAGGAAGCTGTGCCCCATCATCTGTGCCCCAGTAGTAATCTGTGTTCCAGTAGTAATTTGTGCTCCAGTAGTAATCTGTGCTCCAGTAGTAATCTGTGTTCCAGTAGTAATCTGTGCTCCAGTAGTAATCTGTGCTCCAGTAGTAATCTGTGCTCCAGTAGTAATCTGTGTTCCAGTAGTAATCTGTTCCAGTAGTAATCTATGCTCCAGTAGTAATCTGTGCTCCAGTAGTAATCTGTGCTCCAGTAGTAATCTGTGTTCCAGTAGTAATCTGTGCTCCAGTAGTAATCTGTGTTCCAGTAGTAATCTGTGTTCCAGTAGTAATCTGTGTTCCAGTAGTAATCTGTGCTCCAGTAGTAATCTGTGCTCCAGTAGTAATCTGTGTTCCAGTAGTAATCTGTGCTCCAGTAGTAATCTGTGTTCCAGTAGTAATCTGTGCTCCAGTAGTAATCTGTGTTCCAGTAGTAATCTGTGCTCCAGTAGTAATCTGTGTTCCAGTAGTAATCTGTGCTCCAGTAGTAATCTGTGCTCCAGTAGTAATCTGTGCTCCAGTAGTAATCTGTGTTCCAGTAGTAATCTGTGCTCCAGTAGTAATCTGTGCTCCAGTAGTAATCTGTGTTCCAGTAGTAATCTGTGCTCCAGTAGTAATCTGTGTTCCAGTAGTAATCTGTGTTCCAGTAGTAATCTGTGTTCCAGTAGTAATCTGTGCTCCAGTAGTAATCTGTGTTCCAGTAGTAATCTGTGTTCCAGTAGTAATCGGTGCTCCAGTAGTAATCTGTGTTCCAGTAGTAATCTGTGCTCCAGTAGTAATCTGTGCTCCAGTAGTAATCGGTGCTCCAGTAGTAATCTGTGCTCCAGTAGTAATCTGTGCTCCAGTAGTAATCGGTGCTCCAGTAGTAATCTGTGTTCCAGTAGTAATCGGTGCTCCAGTAGTAATCTGTGTTCCAGTAGTAATCTGTGTTCCAGTAGTAATCTGTGCTCCAGTAGTAATCGGTGCTCCGGTAGTAATCTGTGCTCCAGTAGTAATTTGTGCTCCAGTAGTAACCTGTGCTCCAGTAGTAATCTGTATTCAAGTAATAATCTGTGCTCCAGTGGTAATCAGCTACTCCAGTAGTAATCTATGCTCCAGTAATAATCTGTGTTCCAGTAATAATCTGTGTTCCAGTAGTAATCTGTGTTCCAGTAGTAATCTGTGTTCCAGTAGTAATCTGTGTTCCAGTAGTAATCTGTGTTCCAGTAGTAATCTGTGTTCCAGTAGTAATCTGTTCCAGTAGTAATCTGTGTTCCAGTAGTAATCTGTGCTCCAGTGGTAATCAGCTACTCCAGTAGTAATCTATGCTCCAGTAATAATCTGTGTTCCAGTAATAATCTGTGTTCCAGTAGTAATCTGTGTTCCAGTAGTAATCTGTGTTCCAGTAGTAATCTGTGTTCCAGTAGTAATCTGTGTTCCAGTAGTAATCTGTTCCAGTAGTAATCTGTGTTCCAGTAGCAATCTGTGCTCCAGTAGTAATCTGTTCCAGTAGTAATCTGTGTTCCAGTAGTAATCTGTGCTCCAGTAGTAATCTGTGTTCCAGTAGTAATCTGTGTTCCAGTAGTAATCTGTGTTCCAGTAGTAATCTGTGCTCCAGTAGTAATCTGTGTTCCAGTAGTAATCTGTGTTCCAGTAGCAATCTGTGCTCCAGTAGTAATCTGTGCTCCAGTAGTAATCTGTGTTCCAGTAGTAATCTGTTCCAGTAGTAATCTGTGTTCCAGTAGTAATCTGTGCTCCAGTGGTAATCAGCTACTCCAGTAGTAATCTATGCTCCAGTAATAATCTGTGTTCCAGTAATAATCTGTGTTCCAGTAGTAATCTGTGTTCCAGTAGTAATCTGTGTTCCAGTAGTAATCTGTGTTCCAGTAGTAATCTGTGTTCCAGTAGTAATCTGTTCCAGTAGTAATCTGTGTTCCAGTAGTAATCTGTGCTCCAGTAGTAATCTGTTCCAGTAGTAATCTGTGTTCCAGTAGTAATCTATGCTCTAGTAGATATCTTACTTGAATGGCTATGACTTACTAATATTTTATTTCTGTGGTTATGAGGACTAGATTGGAAATGTAGCTCCACCCACAGCCTGATGGGATGTCATAATGCATACAAAACCAATGTTTCAAGCATTGTTATTCTCTTTATACTCCATTTCCCTTCCCAGTTTTGCCTTTCTGTCCGTACTGACAACGTCAATCATTCTGAATGTGTTTTCCTCTGGGGAAACCTGTTCAAACGATCAATCAATCAATCAAATGTATTTATAAAGACCTTTTTACATCAGCAGTCATCACAAAGTGCTTTTACAAAACACCCGGCCTTAAACCCCTAGGAGCAAACAACAGTAGTGTTGAATTTCAGTGTCTAGGAAAAACTCTCTAAGAAGGCCGAAATTTAGGAAGAAATTAGAGAGGAACCCGGCTCAGAGGGGTGACCAGTCCTCTTCTGGCTGTGCTGGGTGAACATATTACATATTACAAAACATATTACATACTACAAATTGTAATAATTAATAAATGCATGTGGGCTGAGTCTAGAGTCTATTTAAACTTAGTCCAGGTCAGAAGCATGACCAGATGGACAAGGACAGGGACAACATGGGGGAGGGGAGATGTCAGCATAGTGGCAGCTGAAATCATCAGGTATTGTCTTGATCTGCAACACAACCAGGAGGAGTTTGGACAGGGACAGCAACAAGTCTTTCAAGCCTGGTACTCCTCAGGTGTGGGCCAGGACCTCATGTCCTCCTACGTTTAAAATGGCAGGAGACAGGGAAAATGTATAAAATGCCTTCCTTAGATCTACAAGGATTTATAGTGGAGAAGTAGAACTGGCCCTACTCCCCCCGCACAATAATATAGCAGCGTAAGACAAAAAAATACAAACCAACAAATAAACACACAAACTCAAAAACAAAAACACATAAACACACAAACACACAAAGACGCACAAACACACATATACATAAATAGAAAACACAGAAGTGCTCAGCAGGAAACTGATGGAGTGCCTCCTCCGGGTAGGGAATGAGGTGTTACCCCAAGTAAAGGAGTTCAAGTATCTCAGGGTCTTGTTCGTGAGTAAGGGGACAATGGAGCGGGAGATTGGCCGGAGAATCGGAGCAGCGGGGGCGGTATTGCATTCATTTTAACGCACCGTTGTGATGAAAAGAGAGCTGAGCCGGAAGGCAAAGCACTCAATTTTTGTTCCTACCCTCACCTATGGTCATGAAGGCTGGATCATGACCGAAAGAACAAGATCGCGAGTACAAGCGGCTGAAATGGGTTTTCTCAGAAGGGTGGCTGGCTTCTCCCTTAGGGATAGGGTGAGAAGCTCAGCCATCCGTGAGGAACTCGGAGTAGAGCCGCTGCTCCTTTGCGTCTAAAGGAGCCAGTTGAGGTGGTTCGGGCATCTGGTAAGGATGCCCCCAGGACGTCTCCCTAGGGAGGTGTTCCAGGCACGTCCAGCTGGGAGGAGACCTCGGGGTAGGCCCAGGACTAGGTGGAGAGATTATATTTCGATACTGGCCTGGGAACACCTCGGGATCCCCCAGTCAGAGCTGGCAAATGTGGCTCGGGAAAGGGAAGTTTGGGGTCCCCTGCTGGAGCTGCTGCCCCGTGACCCGATACCGGATAAGCGGATGAAGATGAGAGATGAGAGAGGGAAGTGCTCAGTGAAGCCTGAGAGGAAAATTGTACTTTCGGCACCTGGCTCATTTGACAGTCCTGACAGTATCTTAGAGTCGGTGGTATTTACACCTGTAATGTCCCTGCACAGCTGCCTCGGTTCGGTAATTAACCCTTAGGAGTCTCCCTGTTTCCATCATGGTGTATCTGGATGAGTTGTACCTTCAACAAGCATACAATGAACACATTAGTGGAGAGGTAGAAGAATTTGCTTGAGATTGTAGTGTTCGACCATACCTCTGAGTCTTGGAGCTCTCACTGTTTAACATTGAATTACCTCTTCATTAAATCAAGGCCTTGAGGCTTGAAGTGCATGTGACTTGCATTTTTGGAGTCTTGTTAATTTTTTTGAGATTTACTAATTTAATGACTGTGCTTCACTGCTCTGGTTGTTGGATGTATGGAATACCACATTGCATAACACTAAGACAGACAGACCACATGCCCATCCGCTGTAGTCACACATAACTCTCACAGACAGACAGACCACATGCCCATCCACTGTAGTCACACACACCTCTCACAGACAGACCACATGCCCATCCACTGTAGTCACACACACCTCTCACAGACAGACAGACCACATGCCCATCCACTGTAGTCACACACACCTCTCACAGACAGACCACATGCCCATCCACTGTAGTCACACACACCTCTCACAGACAGACCACATGCCCATCCACTGTAGTCACACACATCTCTCACAGACAGACAGACCACATGCCCATCCACTGTAGTCACACACACCTCTCACAGACAGACAGACCACATGCCCATCCACTGTAGTCACACACATCTCTCACAGACAGACCACATGCCCATCCACTGTAGTCACACACATCTCTCACAGACAGACCACATGCCCATCCACTGTAGTCACACACAGACTGTTTTATCCAAGCTTAGTGTAGATAACTTCTTTAATAGTGAAAACGTAGGACATTCCCTGATGTTTATCAGTGACATCTACAATTAGGACAGCTTGAGACAGAGGCTGTACTTCATCCCTCAACTAGACCATGTAGAGTTGTTAGTCTCACATCAGGCTCCACAGAGAACATCAGATTAACATCTCTTCAAACTGTTCCAATGACTAGCCACAAGCCACGCCATGTCCTGTTAAAATCAATGTAACTTAATAAGGTGCTTTAAAAAGCACACAACCACCAATACTCTCAGATCGGATTTGTAATTCACTCCCTGCCACAGCCAGCCAGTCTTAAACAGTTACACAGGGCGGCATTAAATAAAAACCCACTCAAGGAGAATATCGATTCGGTGAAGTGGCTTTAGTTTCTTCACTGTGTTAGATTAGGACTCTTTTGCAAGATGGGGGCATGTGAGGAAAGAAATGTCACATTTTGTGGACTACTGACAGATGATACTACAAGGCTACACTCCAAAGGAATGGGGAAACAGAGCCATTGAAGTAGATTTTAATGAAACACATTGCCTTGTATTGCACTCAAGGGAATGACTAGACCAAGGGTAGGAGACCCTGTTCTGGGAGAGGGTTTTATTTACTGACCTGGTCCTGCGTGTTCCTGCCCTACAGCTCTCTGGGAACAGGTTCACCTACCCCTGGGCTATACTCACAACAAACAACACATTCTACATCTGATTGGTTGAAGTATGGTTTCCCCAATACAGGGGGAATGGTTTGTGTTTTCTGGATATGTTGTCTCACTGTTTAGCATAGTAGTGATCACTGACTCTGTTTGACAAAGTACTGATCACTGACTGTGTTTGACAAAGTACTGATCACTGACTCTGTTTGACAAAGTACTGATCACTGACTCTGTTTGACATAGTACTGATCACTGACTCTGTTTGACAAAGTACTGAACACTGAATCTCTCTTTGACATAGTACTGATCACTGACTCTGTTTGACATAGTACTGATCACTGACTCTGTTTGACAAAGTACTGAACACTGAATCTCTCTTTGACATAGTACTGATCACTGACTCTGTTTGACATAGTACTGATCACTGACTCTGTTTGACAAAGTACTGATCACTGAATCTCTCTTTGACATAATATTGATCACTGAATCTGTGTTTGACATTGCCCAATGGCACTGTAACTTAATGCAGCCAAAAACATAAAAAGGTGTGTGTGTTAGTGTGTTTTCAAACTGCAGAATTATTACTTTTCTCCTCCATTTGTTCATTTAAACATGCTATTTTAAAATTGCACACATTCTTTTCAAGTACGTTTTGTATAGTAAATCGGTTGAAAAGAGTTTGGATATGCTGCTCTAAAGCGGTTTTGCTTTAAACCCCTTGACACTCTCAGCCTAATGGATTGAAGAGCAGAATAGTAGAATCAAATTGTCAGTCGTTGTGTAGCTTGTAATCTGCATGCAGCTATAGAGAACATAATTGGCTTCTTTTGAAAATATAATACAAATATAATTAGGAGTCCTCGTCCGGGGGCTCAAACAAGGTCGTTGACATTAAAACATTATTTTCACTGCATAATATACAGACACCTACGTTGTGCATCAAATTAACATGGTATGTCCGTCCTATTTCAAATGTCTATTCCTGAATGTGCGTTTCTCTGTCTCTGCGTGTCTACGCCAATCCACTCGTATTATAACTTGTTCTGTCCGTTAATAAGCCAACACAGCTTTCAGGGCCCTCGCTATACCTTCATATCGACTATCATCCTGATGACTGATTCAGAAAATCTAATCATTCAGTGATTCACAAATCCCTTGAATGATCGTATTTATTGTTGTCTTCTTTGGAACCTCTCATCAAGTTCTGACATACGCTTCTATTTAAGATGATGGGTTTGGTTAATGACACCGTCACAGATCTGTTCTGAACTGGTGGGGAGGGCAGTGTTGGGTCAGTCCAGTGGGCTGCTAGGGAGGGCAGTGTGGGGTCAGTTCAGTGGGCTGGTAGGGAGGGCAGTGTGGGGTCAGTCCAGTGGGCTGGTAGGGAGGGCAGTGTGGGGTCAGTCCAGTGGGCTGGTAGGGAGGGCAGTGTGGGGTCAGTTCAGTGGGCTGGTAGGGAGGGCAGTGTGGGGTCAGTCCAGTGGGCTGGTAGGGAGGGCAGTGTGGGGTCAGTCCAGTGGGCTGGTAGGGAGGGCAGTGTGGGGTCAGTCCAGAGGGCTGGTAGGGAGGGCAGTGTGGGGTCAGTTCAGTGGGCTGGTAGGGAGGGCAGTGTGGGGTCAGTTCAGTGGGCTGGTAGCGAGGGCAGTGTGGGGTCAGTCCAGTGGGCTGGTAGGGAGGGCAGTGTGGGGTCAGTCCAGAGGGCTGGTAGGGAGGGCAGTGTGGGGTCAGTTCAGTGGGCTGGTAGGGAGGGCAGTGTGGGGTCAGTCCAGTGGGCTGGTAGGGAGGGCAGTGTGGGGTCAGTCCAGTGGGCTGGTAGGGAGGGCAGTGTGGGGTCAGTCCAGAGGGCTGGTAGGGAGGGCAGTGTGGGGTCAGTCCAGAGGGCTGGTATGGAGGGCAGTGTTGGGTCAGTCCAGAGGGCTGGTAGGGAGGGCAGTGTGGGGTCAGTCCAGAGGGCTGGTAGGGAGGGCAGTGTGGGGTCAGTCCAGAGGGCTGGTAGGGAGGGCAGTGTGGGGTCAGTCCAGAGGGCTGGTAGGGAGGGCAGTGTGGGGTCAGTTCAGTGGGCTGGTAGGGAGGGCAGTGTGGGGTCAGTCCAGTGGGCTGGTAGGGAGGGCAGTGTGGGGTCAGTCCAGTGGGCCTTCCCTCCCTCTTCCTCACTTCCCATCTGACAGTGTTTATACAGTATATAGACAATATGTAGACAACTGTAAATACAGTGAATTGCTCTGTCTCGTCCTCTTCCAGGCTGCCCTGTTGTCTCCAAACTCAGGACCCTGAGGACCATGAAGACCCCTCTCTGGGCCCTGTTGCTGTGTCTGTGTGTCCCGGGCCAATGTAGTGACTGCCAGGGGGACTGCCTGACTTGCCTCCACATCCTGCCCCAGGAGGTCAACTTCAACACCCTGGTGAGAGTCTCCACAGTCCTTAAGTCTTCTGTCTATAACCTCCTCCCGCCCGACTCGTCCATCTGTATATAACCTCCTCCCGCCTGACTCGTCCATCTGTATATAACCTCCCGCCCGACTCATCCATCTGTATATAACCTCCTCCCGCCTGACTCATCCATCTGTATATAACCTCCCGCCAGACTCGTCCATCTGTCTATAACCTCCTCCCGCCCGACTCGTCCATCTGTATATAACCTCCCGCCCGACTCATCCATCTGTATATAACCTCCTCCCGCCTGACTCATCCATCTGTATATAACCTCCCGCCAGACTCGTCCATCTGTCTATAACCTCCTCCCGCCCGACTCGTCCATCTGTATATAACCTTCTTCCGCCCTGCTCATTACACTCATTACCCTCATTACCCTGGCCCATGCACTCCACCATCTATTCTTATCCACCATCTTTCTCCCTATTCTTTTCAAACTAGGCTCCATCTCCCTCCATCTCCCCCCATCTTCCTCCATCTCCCTCCACCTCCCTCCATCTCCCCCATCTCCCTTCATCTCCCCCCATCTTCCTCCATCTCCCTCCACCTCCCTCCATCTCCCCCATCTCCCTCCACCTCCCTCCATCTCCCTCCATCTCCCCCATCTCCCTCCATCTCCCCCATCTCCCTCCATCGCCCCCATCTCCCTCCATCTCCCCCCATCTTCCTCCATCTCCCACCTTCGCTTTATACACTCACCTAAAGGATTATTAGGAACACCTGTTCAATTTCTCATGAATGCAATTATCTAATCAATCAATCACATGGCAGTTGCTTCAATGCATTTAGGGGTGTGGTCCTGGTCAAGACAATCTCCTGAACTCCAAACTGAATGTCAGAATGGGAAAGAAAGGTGATTTAAGCAATTCTGAGCGTGGCATGGTTGGTGGTGCCAGACGGGCCAGTCTGAGTATTTCACAATCTGCTCAGTTACTGGGATTTTCACGCACAACCATTTCTATGGTTTACAAAGAATGGTGTGAAAAGAGAAAAACATCCAGTATGCGGCAGTCCTGTGTGCAAAAATGCCTTGTTGATGCTAGAGGTCAGAGGAGAATGGGCCGACTGATTCAAGCTGATAGAAGAGCAACTTTGACTGAAATAACCACTCTTTACAACCGAGGTATGCAGCAAAGCATTTGTGAAGCCGCAACACGCACAACCTTGAGGCGGATGGGCTACAACAGCAGAAGACCTCACCGGGTACCACTCATCTCCACTACAAAAAGGAAAAAGAGGCTACAATTTGCACGAGCTCACCAAAATTGGACAGTTGAAGACTGGAAGAATGTTGCCTGGTCTGATGAGTCTCGATTTCTGTTGAGACATTCAGATGGTAGAGTCAGAATTTGGCGTAAACAGAATGAGAACATGGATCCATCATGCCTTGTTACCACTGTGAAGGCTGGTGGTGGTGGTGTAATGGTGTGGGGGATGTTTTCTTGGCACACTTTAGGCCCCTTAGTGCCAACTGGGCACTGTTTAAATGCCACGGCCTACCTGAGCATTGTTTCTGACCCTGTCCCTTTATGACCACCATGTACCCATCCTCTGATGGCTACTTCCAGCAGGATAATGCACCATGTCACAAAGCTCGAATCATTTCAAATTGGTTTCTTGAACATGACAATGAGTTCACTGTACTGAAATGGCCCCCACAGTCACCAGATATAGAGAATCTTTGGAATGTGGTGGAACGGGAGCTTCGTACCCTGGATGTGCATCCCACAAATGTCCATCAACTGCAAGATGCTATCCTATCAATATGGGCCAACATTTCTAAAGAATGCTTTCAGCACCTTGTTGAATCAATGCCATGTAGAATTAAGGCAGTTCTGAAGGCGAAAGGGGGTCAAACACAGTATTAGTATGGTGTTCCTAATAATCCTTTAGGTGAGTGTATATTGTGGCTAATTGATTCCAGAGGATGGACTTGTGTTCTTCCCTCTCTTCAGCATCTTTATCTCAATACTTGCATTCTTTATTCTCTACCGACATCCCTGTCAAAGTCTACAGGCTTCAATGTTTTCTTCAATGTAAATTTGCCAACACTTCACTTAAAGTAAACAATTGCTTTATCAGATAAGAAAACATACATACAGACGCTCGACTGTGGAGAGATGACAAATGGAGGAAAGAGAAGAACAGTTTGTCCTAAACAATCATCATTCTTCACAATTGGATGTCTGATCTATCTAAGTCCTTTTATTTAGTACTGGCAGGTCCAGCTCAGAAAATGTCTCTGGCCATATGTACCCAGTCCTAAACCTCTCCCAGGTGATGCATCAATCTAAGGCACTCATTCATAGAGCTAAAGGATCCATTACGGGTTCAAACCATATCTCTGCCATTGGTTGACGTGTGGTATTGCCCAGGAATGAATCATGCATTGTCAGCAAGGATTTCACATCGCACACTAGTGTTTCCAGGTGGGAATTTGCTAATGTTTACTGAGGCTGTCAGTTGCGTGAATGTCCTCATATGCTGACTGGACTTCCTGGTGGGATATGTGAGAGGAAAAACATTGAACCCACCCAGGAGGGGTGTTATCGGATAAGAGTTGCTGTGATGATTCAGGAGCATAGGTATAATTGGAAATAATAAAATTGCAGAAGGGAAGACAAAAGGAGGGTAAATTGGAAAAACATTAAAAATAAACCAGATTTTTATCTGTCTCATCTCTCCCAATGTCTCTTTAACAATGTGTGTTCCCTCAGGTCTGTCTGGTGGAGTGTGAGGGTAACCTCTCCCCTGCCTACACCTGGGACCTCTGCCACAAGGCCTCATTGCCACCACAGTTGCCCTCCCTGTCCTTTGAAGGCACCTCCCTGCTGAAACGGGCCCAAGAGGAGGTGGAGGCAATAGAGGAAGCGGGGTACCCAGCAACCTTGCCAAGGTTTGACCATGTTGCCCGTGGTCTGGGCTTAGACGAGCTGGGCCGTGAAAGGTGGATCTCCGCAGGAACTGCCGCTGATGCCTACAACTCCCAGCAGCCTCTGGAAATGGAGGAGAGGAATGAGGAAGTAGGGGACAAGGAAAAGAGGGATACAGAGACAGAGCTAGACAGAGCTGCGGGGAGAAGTCTGTCAAAGCGCTTCGGGGGGTTCCTGAAGGGAAGACACGGCTACAGGAAGTTGATGGGACCCGGAAAGTCCTTGCAGAAGCGATACGGTGGGTTCATTGGTATTCGTAAATCTGCCCGCAAGTGGAACAACCAGAAACGGTTCAGTGAGTTCCTGAAGCAGTACTTAGGCATGAGCACCAGAGCCAGCGAATCTTACAACAGTGTCTCCGCTGACATCACCCAACAGAACGAGGTGTAGCCGCAACCATGGTAACCGTGTCCACGGCAATGAAACACCTGCTGTAACATAGCAATCACTGACCCCGCCCCACATATTTAAGTGTTCCCACAAGGAGGATCAAACTTCTGTTCTGACCACGTTCACTCACTCTGGAGCACCGTAACTTCAGTGTTGTATATTTCCTCATTAATAATAACAACAACATATGAATAAAGTCTAAGAAAAACAAAGACACTGTATATAGCTGATAAATTGTTTACCTGTGAATCCCACTGGATTGTTGTTGTGCACACTAGAAGCCTATGGATTTGTTTTGCTTTTCTACATGTTGTCTGTGGTGACATCATCATGGGTGTTAGTATAATGCGTTAACTGGGAATGCTGTGATGCTACAATACAAGTGGAATGTCACTAGACTTTCTAAACTGGTACAGTGCCAAAAAACACATGTCGCCCTTTAACACACTACCCTCTAGTGGCTAAATAAACTTCTGTGCCCCCATTGAGGAAAATAACCCCCAAATTAGCTTTGTCTTCCTAAACTCAAAGGAAAAGGGATTTAAGGTATTTTTAAGACAAAATGGTGCAGAATCCATGATGGTGGACTTTATGTGCCCTAGAGACAAATTCTTTAGCTTTTTCAAATTGTCCAGCATATCGCATGTTATATCGCCACCATGTGGCCATTTGGTGAGGCATTGCATGGGGACGGCATAGACCAATGAAATTTAGAATTCTGTCTATTTTCACTTTTCTACCCGTTACCTTTTCACCAGAATTTGCACATTCCCTTCAGAAGGAAACAGGAAGATAATAACACCGAATAAAGGGGCGTTTGTGCAGCTACTCAGCTGAAAACAGAGTAATCAAAACAAAATGAAATATTACAGTGTAAGACTCAAGAAGCCGCCCATGCTCATATTTATCATCTGTTGGCAAAATTAACACTTACATGAAAGTGAACATTGTGTTTGTTGAAGCAGATTCTCAGTTGTTGTTATGTGAATCAGTTTTATTGTGCAGAAAAAAACCTGTAAATAGCAGAAATCTAAGGTATCATTAAAGATAGTTTATTACTTCTGTTGTGGCTCGTCATGCAGCAAAGGATTCTGTGTCTGGAGGTGTTTTCTTCATACTTTAGAGTGTTCCAAACATGACATGACGTCATCTATAACCACCACTGATCAGTTTATTTCTCTAAAATCTGAAATACAGATGGATATGATGCTTGGCTTACCAGTCAATAAATCACATTTATTTCAACAGCTTTCGCAAAGTGCTTATGCAGATTCACCCCCAGGGGAATTTAACCACTTTGAAGTTGCAAACATCAATTGGCTTATCATAACCCATTGACAATAATCTAAATGACCATGAAGGGGGCTGAAAATCTGAGAAGTGAAGAGTAATATTTGTCAGACAGAATCTAGAATCAGCAACATAAGATGAACTTTGTCCAGTGGCAGCTAGGAAATCTGACCAGGTTGTCCTCAGGTTTGATTTTAGGGATTAGGTCCTCCTGCAATAAATGACTGAAAGAGAATTAGAGAGAGAACCAGAACCAGACACAATGAGAAGACATTTTAGGGATCATCCCTAAGATCCAAACGGATCAAATAAGACAGGAGAAATAATTCCAGACAGGACAGACTGACCTCTGAATCTTTAAATATGATGTGGTATATTCTAAATATACTACAGCTAATTTATTCAAACAGAAATAAATGGTATACCCCTGGTGCTGTCAGATATACCACGACTGTCAGCCAATCACCACCAGGTTTATAATGCAGTCAGATATACCGCAACTGTCAGCCAATCGCCACCAAGTTTATAATGCAGCTTCTATGAGCTAAGATGTTGTTTACCCTGGGAAGGGTCAACCAGATGGAGAAGTCAGAGTCCAGGGTAAAGCTTTCAATTTGTGTCAGAAACTCCGTTACAACTTCCTACTGGAAGAAACCTCTCTGATTCCAAGTGTAACTAGGAAACTCAGTTATGATGTCTTGACCCCACTCTATAATCACGATTTATTCTGAAGATTCACAACATTAGAGTGACAACAAACATGGCAATGATTTATACTCTATAAACACATTTTAGAATTCCATCCAACTCTTAGCATGTAAACATTCATAGTTATTCATTAGTGCCCAAGCTCCAGCTAGAAGAAATGCACACCTGGGATATCACCGTGGCAACCCCTCCCCAGGGAGGGGCTGTCCGATTAAACTAGTGTGGTCTATAGTCTGGATGTCAAAACCCCAAGTAACAGCCTACTGAAGTTTAATCAAATATCCAAACATCTTTACGTCTATTGTACAAGGCCAAAAAAGGCAAACTGAACAAAGACAAGTTCAGTCTTTATAAAGTACAGGTGCTGGTCATAAAATTAGAATATCATCAAAAGTTGATTTATTTCAGTAATTCCATTCAAAAGGTGAAACTTGTATAATGTATACATTTATTCCACACAGACTGATATATTTCAATTGTTTATTTCTTTTAATTATGATGATTATAACCGACAACTAATGAAAACCCCAAATTCAGTATCTCCGAAAATTTGAATATTGTGAAAAGGTTCAATATTGAAGACACCTGGTGCCACACTCTAATCAGCTTATTACCCCAAAACACCTGCAAAGGCCTTTAAATTGTCTCTAGTTCTAGTTCTGTAGGCAACACAATCATGGGGAAGACTGCTGACTTGACAGCTGTGCAAAAGACGACCATTGACACCTTGCATAAGGAGGGCAAGACACAAAAAGTCATAGCTAAAGAGGCTGGCTATTCAAAGAGCTGTGTCCAAGCACATTAATAGAGAGGTGAAGGGAAGGAAAAGATGTGGTAGAAAAAAGTGTACAAGCAATAGGGATAACCGCACCCTGGAGAGGATTGTGAAAAAAAACCCATTCAAAAATGTGGGGGAGAGTCACAAAGAGTGGACTGCAGCTGGAGTCAGTGCTTCAAGAACCACCACGCACAGACGTATGCAAGACATGGGTTTCAGCTGTCGCATTCCTTGTGTCAAGCCACTCTTGAACAAGACACAGCGTCAGAAGCATCTCGCCTGGGCTAAAGACAAAAAGGACTGGACTGCTACTGAGTTATGTTCTCTGATAAAAGTAAATTTAGCATTTCCTTTGGAAATCAAGGTCCCAGAGTCTGGAGGAAGAGAGGAGAGGCACAGAATCCACATTGCTTGAAGTCGAGTGTAAAGTTTCCACAGTCAGTGATGGTTTGGAGTGCCATGTCATCGGCTGGTGTTGGTCCACTGTTTTCTGAGGTCCAAGGTCAACGCAGCCGTCTACCAGGAAGTTTTAGAGCACATCATGCTTCCTGCTGCTGACCAACTTTATGGAGATGCAGATTTCATTTTCCAACAGGACTTGGCATCTGCACACAGTGCCAAATCTACCAGTACCTGGTTTAAGGACCATGGTATCCCTGTTCTTAATCCCTCACCTTAACCCTATAGAAAATCTATGGGGTATTGTGAAGAGGAAGATGAGATACGCCAGACCCAACAATGAAGAAGAGCTGAAGGCCACTATCAGAGCAACCTGGGCTCTCATAACACCTGAGCAGTGCCACAGACTGATTGACTCCATGCCACGCCGCATTGCTGCAGTAATTCAGGCAAAAGGAGCCCCAACTAAGTATTGAGTGCTGTACATGCTCATACTTTTCATGTTCATACTTTTCAGTTGGCCAACATTTCTAAAAATCATTTTTTTCTATTGGTCTTAAGTAATATTCTAATTTTCTGAGATACTGAATTTGGAATTTTCATTAGTTGTCAGTTATCATCACAATTAAAAGAAAGACATTTGAAATATCAGTCTGTGTGTAATGAATGAATATAATATACAAGTTTTACTTTTTGAATGGAATTACTGAAATAAAATCAACTTTTTGATGATATTCTAATTTTATGACCAGCACCTGTATATTCCAACACAAAAAGGACCAAGACCTTTCTGGTTCCATATAAAGAGAATGCCTCATAAAAATGTATTTACTTTATTGAACAGTTTTTTCTCAGAGTACATAAAGCACAATATAAATACAATAATTTTTTGCTTCTGTTGATTCATTGGCTTACTGCTAAAAACATTAGTTTCAATAAACAATAGTGAAAACACTATTTTGGGTATTAACAGATAAAGCATATTTTTTCTTAATGATGTACACCTGAAATGTTGTACCAACATAGAGATGTATGCATGTTTCAGTAACAATGAGTAGCATAGAGACTAGAGTTTAGTTCAGGGTCACAGTTCCCTTGAGCAGCGCATTGAGATAAACCCTTGGTCATGAACAAAGTCTCACTAACGCTGGCACCATATTGGACTTATTTCTGTTGGCAACACATGGTACATTGAGACTGGTCCAACTGTATTGGATATTTAGGTATATGCCAAATGTACAGCAAAATGTTTATAAAAATGCCTTTTATGGCAAAAGAGTATTTTTTTATATATGACTAAACAAATGATATTTGTTATGTATATAAGACAAAAGCTGCCAATAACCTCCATGTTAAAAGGGACCCAATACATCTTTGTCCTCTTCTGTCATGGGATTTTAACTGCAGTGCTCTGAAATATCAGTTAGTGGAGCCAAAGTTATATGGTTGTTCTAGATCAGTTTTGGTGCAACTAAGAAGACTGAGGCATAAAAGAAAAGACAGCTACAGTAGCCACTAACAACATGGATGAGACACTGAATCTATAACATTTAACAGATTCTTGCATCATGCTCAGAGAACTGGAAATCAGCATCCTAAATGCAGAACATTGTATTTATCATCATAGAAAAATTACAATCAGCAAAATATAAACAACATTGCTGAATAATACCAAAAAACACAATACAAATGTCATAGCCAATATTGACAAAACATTTCTGTTCCTTTAAAAAAAGCAATTTTTTTATATTTTTTTTAAAGCTACATAAAAATTTGGAAGAATAAATGGCTTATAACATCAGACAGGTTGGGAATACTTCACATCCAAGAACTGTTCCATTCTCAAAATGTTTGGAACAACTTCCTGGTATAGATTTAATCCTATTGGTCAATGGGTGTTCTCAACCAATCAGTGCTCAATGCATAGGACTGAAGATTGTACACGTTACTCATTAAATATTAAGATCAAGCTGACCTCTTCTCAAGGCCAGGAACTCTTCTCTCCGTCATAGGTCCTTTATAGAGCATGGCTGTTTATTTAGTAAGGCTTTCCATTTGTCTCATAGGAATAGCTCTCTCCTCATCTCACGTCAGTCTCTCCTCCTCATCATTTTACACTGCATACACTGACTGTAAACCAAAGCATGAGTGGGTCCAGTTCATCTCTGAATTATAGGGATCGGCTGTTGCAGGCGATTGGAAGAGGAGTGGATTTATAGATCAGATATTCTGTTCAGCACCTGGATGTCTAAAGCCCACCCTTAGAAGTGAACAGTACACAGTTTTCAAACCAGGTTTGGATTGCGTCAGATCTACAGACTGACTTCCCCCTAAATAACTGCTGGTTATAGGTTACAGACAGAGAACTTCCTGTATAGCCCCTCCCTGTCCAGGAGACATGAGACCTGAGATCTGAGATAATGCAGCTGGTATAGGTCAAATGTCACCAGTCAGAGGTCATTCAGCTGCCCCCCTCCCCCTGCAGAGTTCACCGTAAGCACCCAAAAGTTCTCAGACATTAAAGAAATACAAAAAAGCACTTTCAGTAAAGTTGTAAAAAAGTACAAAAAGGAAAGAAAAAAACACCAGTGTACCAGGTGCTCCTCTAGTTCACCTCCAGCTCTTCACTGGCAACTGCTCCTCTGCGGTCTCATCACCCCTCACATCTTCCAGGAGTTCAGTCCAGGAAGCGCTGGCAGGCTTTTTTCCAGCGACAGGCGGTGCACCACTGGTCTCGATGCTCGATGCCATATACCTTACGACATTTCTTTGCCTCACCACGGACCCTCCTATAGCCAGAAAACAGATGGGAGACGACAGAGTTAGCTGAGAGTGTGAGGACTTCATGGGCTGGACTTGAATATGTGCCATTACAGTTTATGTTAAGGTAATATTCTGCTAGAGCAACAGTAGGTCAAGCAGTAAAAAATACAATGGCACTGGCACTCAGCTCAAGTGAACCTCTGCTCCAGGAATACACTGGAAATGGATGAATGGAAATGGACAGAGACATTAACACAGACAGCAGCACAGACAAAGGGGGAGGAAGAGACAGAATCAGAGAAGGGAAATGAGTGCTTGACAGGCAGATGAAGGACCCTGTCACTCAGTCATTAACAGTATGACGGAGGGAGGCATGCAGTCATTAACAGTATGACGGAGGGAGGCATGCAGTCATTAACAGTATGACGGAGGGAGGCATGCAGTCATTAACAGTATGACGGAGGGAGGCATGCAGTCATTAACAGTATGACGGAGGGAGGCATGCAGTCATTAACAGTATGACGGAGGGAGGCATGCAGTCATTAACAGTATGACGGAGGGAGGCATGCAGTCATTAACAGTATGACGGAGGGAGGCATGCAGTCATTAACAGTATGACGGAGGGAGGCATGCAGTCATTAACAGTATGACGGAGGGAGGCATGCAGTCATTAACAGTATGACGGAGGGAGGCATGCAGTCATTAACAGTATGACGGAGGGAGGCATGCAGTCATTAACAGTATGACGGAGGGAGCCATGACGTCATTAACAGTATGACGGAGGGAGGCATGACGTCATTAACAGTATGACGGAGGGAGGCATGACGTCATTAACAGTATGACGGAGGGAGGCATGACGTCATTAACAGTATGACGGAGGGAGGCATGACGTCATTAACAGTATGACGGAGGGAGGCATGACGTCATTAACAGTATGACGGAGGGAGGCATGACGTCATTAACAGTATGACGGAGGGAGGCAGGATGTCATTAACAGTATGACGGAGGGAGGCATGATGTCATTAACAGTATGACGGAGGGAGGCATGCAGTCATTAACAGTATGACGGAGGGAGGCATGATGTCATTAACAGTATGATGTCACCTGGTGGTCCAGAGGGTGCGTGGGGGAGAGGTGCTGGCAGACTGTGGCCTGCTGGGGGCGCTGTGCTGCTGCAGCCACTGTTCCCCAACACTGACTGACCTCACTCGGACTGGGGCGCACTGGAGGAAGGAGCACAAACGGATAAACAGTCTGACTGCCAACTTTATGGCCAAGGAACAGAATGAATATTTTGTAACCAAAAAGTGTCCCCGGCGTACCTAGCGAACCGCGAGGGTTATCTGGCATCCCTAGCAAACCGCGGGAGGCATCTGGCATACTTAGTCCATTGTTCTTTGTGTAATACTGAACATAGCAGCGATTCCACCATGCCGTTGCCCATGTGTTGTTTACAACACATTAAAACCTGCAGTTTCTCCAACTGACCAATGGGGGCAATGTTATGCCCTCAGTGTTAAAACGTCAGTGTTATGGCCTCAGTGTTAAAACGTCAGTGTTATGGCCTCAGTGTTAAAACGTCAGTGTTATGGCCTCAGTGTTAAAACGTCAGTGTTATGGCCTCAGTGTTAAAACGTCAGTGTTATGGCCTCAGTGTTAAAACGTCAGTGTTATGGCCTCAGTGTTAAAACGTCAGTGTTATGGCCTCAGTGTTAAAACGTCAGTGTTATGGCCTCAGTGTTAAAACGTCAGTGTTATGGCCTCAGTGAATTGAAGAGCCAGTGGACACAAAGGCATCCCAGTGATGGAAGACATTACCAAATCAACTGGGGCATTGCTGGGTAAATATCCATGACACTCTGAAGGCACTAAATTAACCCTAAAAAAACAGACAAATGCTCTTTGTCCCAGATGGAGCAACTTCCAATCACACAAGCCAGAGTCTGTCAGGTTTAACATGTGATGAACAGAGTTCCATGTTTATAGGGCATGTGTTGACTTCTACCAGTCAATTGTCCTCTAGATTCTCACATTGTATAATTTAGAAATTATCTGAGGGGAATTTCCCTTGAGATTCTCCTGTTGGATTCTGTAGTCAGGATTGTATTCACTGTCATTTCACTGTTGGCACATTGGTGTCAGCTCTTCCATGGGAAGGGCAGGCCTCACATCCGTTAAGACCATTCCTTTGGTGCAAATTCCACCCACCTAGGACCGGTAGAACCAGTCAATAACTTGTTAAATGATAATGTTAACCTACATGTCTTGGATGCGGAGCGGAAGAGGGTGTGGTCCAGCAGCATGATGCAGAAAGGGGTGGAGCCACCAGATGTACTGGAGCAGGAGCCTGCCGAGAATCAGTGGTCCTGTTTAGTTGGGGTCATTGAAGGCCAAGAAATGTACAACAAAATGCCCACCAAAGTGCTGTACATGAAAATAATACAATTGGTCAAAGAGGTTATGTAAACATACATAGAAAAACTATAAATATATAAACACATGAAAACACAACACAGTTTGTGCTCTTACAGTGGTAACGTTTTCAGGAAACACTCAGAATGGAGCAGAGATGGACATGACACGGGGGACCTGCCTTTACCTGGTATGAGTGCTCAGAGCGAACCTGCCAGATGAAGCCTGGGGTGGAGGGGGCCGACTTGCTGAGTTGGGGGCTCACTTCTTTGACGGAGTCCCCGTCAGCTCCAGCCCCTGGGGCTCCGCTTTCAACCCCAGAGGAAGAAGGCCTGGTGGGGGAGGTGCAAGCTATCCAGGAGACAGTGGTGCTGGAGGCGGGGACCCCTGGTGGCGGGGTGAGGGTCTGCGGCTCCCTCTGGTGGATCTTTGTGTAGTAGAAGTCCTCCTCGCTGCGGAAACAGCGCTCATGCTCGCTGCTTTGACTGACAGACCAAGAATCCCAGATTAATGGTGTTTTACCGATGGAAGCAGAGTTTCAAGACAACAGCATTTCATAAAGCATTGTGGTGTGTTGTGGCCGTGGGTTCCTGAAAACAGACGTACCCGAGATGCAGTGTGCGGATGTGGCGTTTAATTCCCACTACAGACGTCAACATCTTCCCACAGTTAGGCCACAGACACCTGTAGGACACCTTGACAGAGTTCTGGGGAGGGAACGCCATTTCACAGGTAAACACGGTGGATGGAAATGACTGAACTAGGTCAAGTAAGTAAGGGTCAGTAATGGACGGGGGTTGGGGTCAGTAATGGACGGGGGTTTGGGGTCAGTAATGGACGGGGGTTTGGGGTCAGTAATGGACGGGGGTTTGGGGTCAGTAATGGACGGGGGTTGGGTCAGTAATGGACGGGGGTTGGGTCAGTAATGGACGGGGGTGGGTCAGTAATGGACGGGGGTGGGTCAGTAATGGACGGGGGTGGGTCAGTAATGGACGGGGGTTTGGGGTTAGTAATGGACGGGGGTTTGGGGTTAGTAATGGACGGGGGTTTGGGGTTAGTAATGGACGGGGGTTTGGGGTTAGTAATGGACAGGGGTTTGGGTCAGTAATGGACGGGGGTTTGGGTCAGTAATGGACGGGGTTTTGGGTCAGTAATGGACAGGGTTTTGGGTCAGTAATGGACGGGGTTTTGGGTCAGTAATGGACGGGGGTTTGGGTCAGTAATGGACGGGGGTTTGGGTCAGTAATGGACGTGCTTCCCAGTCAATTCTGAAACACCGGTTAATCGTATTGGCCTACACACCCAGCGTTTCCGTGGCGCTTGCTCATCAAACAGAACCTGCTCCAGCTCCATGTCCAATCCCTCGTCGGAGGGCGTGGCCAGGCTGTGACTGTCTGTCTCTGGGATTGGCGGAGAGGGAGCCGGGCTTCCGTAGCCCCGGTCACAGCTCCAGTAGCCACTGCTGCCACTGTCTGAGAGTTCCCCGCACCCAGACTCCATCACGGCACAGCCTGCTGACAGACAACAACCTGGTTACACACACAATGTAATGTGGGGGAGAGAAAGAACCATCCGGTGAATCAGTGAGTCAATGACCTGAGACTGCGTCTGTCTTAGACGAACTCTGAACCTGTGGGCTGCAGGACAGGCTGGTCAGGACCAGGGCTGCCATCATCTCATCCATATCCACTGACTCTGGACTCCTGTAGCGAGAGAAGGGAGGAGGATTAGCTACATTCAGACTGAGATAGAAATAGAAGAGGAAGAAGACAAAGAGAAGAGGAAGAAGAAAAAGAGAAGAGAGCAACAGAGAGAGGGGCAGCAGGCATTCCATGCTCTCATACTACATTCCACTGAGCCCCACCTCCTGGGTACGTCGATGCAGGAGGAGACTCGTTGGGGTCGACCAGGGTCCTGGGTGGGGGGGTGGGCAGCCGGAGGAGGTGTGGTGGGGGAGGTCCACACGTCCTCCAGTTTCCTCAGGACGTGCTGTCCCAGAGCCTGCAGCCGGATGGACACCTCGTTATCCACGTGATTGTGCTGCTCCACCACCCCCATGGATTCCCGGCCACCACACAGGACATACACCTATGACAGGACACAGAGGATCCAGTCAGGATCCAGTCAGGGACCAGGAGAGTAGACGGAGAGACCGCAGGAGGGAGATGGAGAGTAGAGGGAAAGACAGCAACAGAGACAGAGGAGGAACGGAGAGATGCCTTGAGGTTCTGGTCATGGCCGTCTGACAGCACAGTGCATAAAGACAGAGAAACAGGGGAACCGAGGGAGAACCGACACAGATCAGAGGTGACAGAAACAAGGGAACTGAGGGAGAACCGACACAGATCAGAGGTGACAGAAACAGGGGAACTGTGGCCTGGAGAGACATTCATATCAACACCAAACGAGAGAAAGACAGATGACCGACTGACAGAAAGGCTGCATTCTTCCTCAACAGAAAGCAGAAGGCTGAGTCAACGACGAGGAATGGAGGTCACACAACAATACATAATGTTGCATTTCAACACATCCAGCAGGAGATCAAAATGGAATTAGAAAACCGCATCAATTTTAAATTAAAAATTACTTTCACAACCCCCATGATTACTCTGTAAAACATGTGTTACATCATAAAGGGTATATACAATGAGAAACACACAAAAAACACACTCTGATGTCCAGTGAATTACACTTCATAAATTCCACAACACAGGAAATTACACAGCACATTCCACTCTCCCCCAGTCTCCCTCACCTTCTGACCAGGGTGCAGTTTGTTGCCGAACCTGTTGAGATGCTGGGGTCCCAGTGGTCCCATTGGGTTACCCACAATCCCCGGGGGGTCCCTGTGACCTCCTGTCTCCAGAGGACCCTCCATGGTGGGACAGGAGGTACCCATCAACGCTCCTAGTGGGGAACGCTTCCCTAGACGGGTCTTGGGTAACATTTTTTGCAGTAAAACTGGCACACCCAGAAGATCTACTGACTATTGGTTCTCAGGAACAACGTCAAAGGCCGGTGGTAATGTGGGATGAAGACGGAGAGAAGTAAAGCTGAAAGACAAGAACCAACAGTAGAGTTTGTTCATGCCTGAAAATAATGATGCAATTCTTCCACGTCGTCAATTGTTCTAATTTCTGATTGGGTCAAGGTGTAGGCTAGGAGTAGAACTAAACGGATTAATCAAAACATTTAAAAAACTATGCCGGTTTACACATCTCATAATCCAATATAGTGACTGACTGATTGGTAGCAAATACGTCTTGGTAGCAAATAACTGACTGATACGTCTTGGTAGCAAATAACATTATACATCTTCAGAACTTGAATTAACTGTTAGATCCCAACCCTCATCTTGTTAATTGGATATTTAAATGTTCCTCATGTTCGAATTCATTTTCCATTTACTTTTGGTATAATTTTTTTGCCGGCTGGTTGAATTCAAGAAACCCTACAGCAACGCGTTTCAAAACATTCCCACAGGCACTTAGAGCTGGCTAATGCGTTCACGACACACACCACACACACCACACACACGCTGCATGCTGCATGCTGCATGCTGCATGCTCCCTTGCCCTAACCTTAACCCTAACCTTAACCCTAACCTTAACCCTAACCTTAATCTCATTAAAGTAACATTTATGCCTAAACTTTACCTAGATGTAATGCCTAACCTTAACCCTAAACTTAACCAACAATGCCTGGACCTTAAAGAAACCCCAATTCTAACTATAAAATCAATTGTAAGTTTGACCCTAAACCTAAACCCTGAGCCGGAAATTGACTTTTGCCTCACGGGGACCAGCAAAAGGTCCCAATTAGGTACGTTTTTTCTGGTTTTACTATACTCATTTGGACATTTGGTCCCCATTCGTTCAGTAAGACCTAACATACATACACACACACACACACACACACACACACACACACTCCCTACAAAAAAAAAAAAAGTGTCTGAGCGATGCTACAAAACTGAAGTGGAAGATTAGGTCAAACATGCAAAAACTGTAATATCCCTTTAAATAATCTTGGTTGAAATTGCATCAGATTACAATATCCCTTATACTTGACCATTAGTGGAATATAAACAAACTAGCTGGCTCGAGCAAATACAGTTACAACACAAATATTTACTCATAAGCCCCGTGCTATAATTCACACACTGGGTTTTATCGTGAGGTTTGCAAAGACACTCCTTAACAGAGCAGGAGCGTTGACTGCAGGTTAAAACCTCCAACACGAACAGCTAAAGTCAGCGGTCATTCCACATTCTGATGGAATGTGTAGGCCAGCCTTTTGTCTTAAGATACTATTACTTACAAACGTTAAATCTTCATATCAGAGTACTGCATGTACATTAAATTACAGAGAGTAAATATTATTATCAGAGATTACTGCATATTCATTCAATTACAGACAGTAAATCTTTGATGCAGGTACATTAAATAGTTTGTACAAAACAATAATAGCACAATAGGTCTTGTCATAAGTTGAATTTCATGTTGTTTAAGTCCCAATGCACATTGATTTAAATGCACAATTAAAATAAGGGCCAAATGTTTTCCATTTACCTTGCTAAGTAGACTTCAAACAGCCAGGAATAAATTTGTCTCCAAGAAATCTACAATCAACCTCCAAAGCTCCACTGCGTAGTTGGTTTTAAAAGCTCTGATCTGACCTGAGTGCAATTAGTGGCAAATAATTATTCAAAAAAAGTGTCCAATTAGTATCCAATCAGTCTGCAACCTAAAAAAGATTAAACATCAATAATATTATAAAATTTGTATCTCTAAAACTACTAAACTCGCACTGCAATTTGATTCTACCTCCAGTGTCATTCTACCTTAAATCAGCCTGCTTGTCTCACGTAGTCAAACTCTCTCAGATGGGAACTAGTGTCAGGATGTCTTGATGACGTCACAAGGATGACTGATGCAAGTCTGGACACCAGACAGAAAGAGACTGAGTCATCCCATCACCATAGAGAGTTTCTGGGTGTGTAGCAATGTAATCAAAAATAAATAAAATGGGAGTGTGTGGCGGGGGGGGGGGGGGGGTGATTTGCAAGGATGTGCATGTTTGTACGCGCGCATGTATAACATGTATAACACTACCAAAAAAAGCCAACAACTGAGTATGTGAGAAGTCTGGTCTGCCCCCCACCCCCCATCCTGATTCCAGTAAAGTTTGACTCACTGGTAAAATGGCAAACTGATCTGGTCGTTACAGCATTTCCTCTGATTTCACAAGGTTGGCATTATAATACAGCCAGTCGATGTACGTGACAGCACGTCAGTCACAGGTGGCATCCGGTCTCTGCTTTGTCCGACAACTAAGCCATGTACATTAGCATCTATTTCTATATCTGACTTTTAATTTAATAGGAATTGTATTGTAAACAAGCTAGTGTAATCTGAATGTGGATTGGTGGAAAGCAGTCGTATATGTAACAAATAAGGCATGAGGGGTGTGGTATATGGCCGATATACCCCGGCTAAGAGCTGTTCTTAGGCACGAGGCATCGCAGAGTGCCTTTACACTGGCGTAGCGGCGGTATATTGAAAATACATCACAAACGCCCAAGATGGCTTATTGCTCTTATAAACCAGTAACCAAAGCAATTAGAGTAAAAAGTGATGATGTCATAACCGTGGTATATGGTCTCATTTTACCACAGCTATCAGCCAATCAGCATACAAACCACAAGGTTTATAAGAGACAACAGACCATGGCTTTGACAACAATATACTTTTCACTGTTCAAAATGCATTGGTAACCACTTTTTAACCAGAACACCTTGAGGGTTGGTGACATGGCCAGTATGAGAAGTCATAGGCATAGAATATTGGCCATTTACTAAATCCCCAAGGCACTAGACAACACAGAGAAATGCACATCCTTATAAGTGGTAGTACATGTGACTAAAGGAAGTTGCACCCATGCACGTAAAACTGTGCTCCAACCTTTTGATATAATTCTATAATCCAAGTTCATTAACATCAATCTGTATAGTTGAGCACAGCTCAGCCTGGAGGAACCCCATGCTACAGGTTTCCACCGTCCCCTCCATCCTCTTGATTTACTCCGAGGTCACTCACGGGTTTGATTAGCAAGGATTGAGCAGCCTAATAGCTCATTGGGTAGACTTTGCTCACAAATGCGTGTCATGAGATTACAAGTTAGCTGCCCACACACTGGCTACCTTAGAAATTATCATTTAGAATTGTATGAGAAATCCCTTATATTATGGCACTCTTCGGAACATGCATGGTTTGATACAAAATAATATTTCACTTGAAGTAATACAATGAGCAACATTTTAAGAAAAACAAGCATAGCTTCTTCATCCCTTCGCACACCCTTAATATTACATCATAAAGTACTACTGAAAATAACAGGAGTAATAATGTTGACCATGATGTGGATAAGACAAGGTGTCAATCAATATTACACTATCATTTAATTAGGAAAGGTTGTGCTGAAAAAAACATAGGGAGTGTCCGGTCCCTGTCGGTAGAAAGTAGTATCACGTATTCCCGCACTAACTGTCCATTGTATCTCTCTCTTACCAAAACAACTTCTATTTGAGCTAATGAACAATGGTGATTAAGCAAAAAAATACTATGAAAGCACCCGTACTGAAGCAAGATCATCGCTGCGACTCGTGGAATGGAAATGTTATTTAGTGTAATGCATAATTTATTTTCATTAGCACGCATGTTTCACAAAAATAGCATCATCTCCGAAGTTTCGTTAGAAGGAATAAGTACGTAGACAAGGTTATTGTAAAAAAAATTGAGAATTTTGTATACAAAAATAAAATCAACACTTTTTCAGCACCTTATATTCTGCAACAAACATTTTGCAAGATCATTCAATTAGAAATGCAGCATTCTCCATTAAACCAAACGATAGCTCACAATAGCCTCCTAGTAGGCTATTCTATGCCACATGTAAAAAGTCGCCCCAATGCATTTTGCAGCGATCAGATCAACATGTTTTTTTCCATATAAACAACAAAAATATATTGCAATCAAACCATTATACACTACATAAACAATATTACTCACTTGATTAAAAAGAGTCCGTGATAAGTCGCGTTAACAACAATTTTCTTTGAGAAAAACAATGAAAAGTTTCAATGGGTACAGCTTACTTACATCTGCCAATTTTCTACACACCCCCTTCTATCAAGCTCGCTTTAACCGGCTGTAACTTGAAATGCTTTTTTCAGTGCCTGAAAAGGGGTTGTGTGCTGGTTATTTCCAAACCCGTTATGGATATAGAAGAAACATTGGAATGGGGCCCTTTACTGGACAAAACATTTTCAAGTAAATATCCAACATCACCCTCGTACGCAAGTAATCGTATACTTTAAAGTTTATCTCCAACGAAATCGTTAAATCGGCAGCCACGGAACAGTTTTAGGGAGAAAATACAGCGGTGGGTGTCAAGTTCTGTAATGAAGGAACGAAATCCGCTTCCATGTTTTCGTGAATCTCTGTTCAGCGGGTTTTCAGGGCTTGTAGTAAACAAGATAACCACGTGTGAAAGATGTCAGCGTTCATTGGTCAAACCCTGTTTTTCAGACACACGCCCCACCAATCTCACTTGTTTACAGTATTTTGGACTGGGTCTAACAATGGACTTACAGGGGAACCGTGTTATATCCCATCGACAGAAAGCAAATAAGCTGTCACGTTGCAGTTATATTGTAACATAGTTCATCATTCCAGGGCCTACTAACCATTTATTCACCATGGGAATGTTTTAAATCAATGAAGGAAATTATACCCACAGAAACAACGTAAACAGGATATCAGCTGTCACGATTTTATGCCTAGTACATGTTTTGTTTTACATAATTGTCATATCTCTCTACTTCACGTTTGCTACTGTACCGCTCCATAAATCGCACTATTGATAAGGGTTTGACAAAACAAGTCGGACGAGAATTACCGTGTGGAATGACACAAAGCAAATCTACACCCAGTCCATGCTGTCTCTGTTTACACTATCTAGCCTAAAACTTAACATTGCATATGGTGAAAAACAACAAAGACCAAACTGCATTTTTTGTATGTATATGTGGGCTGGGAGTCCCTTACACGGATTACGTAACAGACACGTCCTAGAACAGAAAGATGCAGGGATGCATGTTTCACCTTTCCTGATTGGCAGGCATTGGCGAAAAGAGACGTGAAGCTCCCATGCGGCTGCAGCATGGCGAGCTCGTGCTCTACGTGCGGGTGAGCATGTGGTCGGGCGGACAGATACAGGCGCACGACCAAACTGCGCGCACGTGAGCACACCCACAACACTGAACAGCGCTGCACGTAGAGAACGTAGGCCTGCAGCACGTCGGAATCGCGGTGTTTTTGTGGGTGTGCTTGAGTCAGCACGTTGTGTATGTACTGCACCTGGTGTTACAAAACCCAGTTCAAAGGCTGACTTCTCGACCTTCACATATGTTTGTGCCGGAAACTATATCTCGTTTTCCCCCCAGGTAGTGCAACTAAGAAAACCGAGTCATATATCGTTTTTCAAACTTGGCGAGTGCAGATGTCTTCATGAAAATAAACCAAAAATTAATGAATCTGTTTTCTTAGTCGAATCTAGTCGAATCAATTCTGGGAAATAGAATCTGTAGAGATTATGCCAAGGCCCAACGAGTTTTAATGTTATTAACTTTTCTGTAAACCTGTGAAACCTTTCCACAACTAAAGATTAGCTAATATCTATCTACTTTAGTTGCTGTCAAAGCAGACATTTTTTAAATTCCAAATCTTAATCTTTCTAACCGACTCAACATAAATTGTTGTATTTCCGTTCCAATAGCCCTAATCTATGATCTAATGTCATTATTCTTACTTTATTACGGTCATGTATAGCTGGTCTAGCTGCTATAAATGGCCTGAGATACCTGATCTGGTAATTCACAAAACCTTTTTGTTTTGACAGTTTGGTTCATCCATCTCTCCAACCTACTTCTATCAGTGGTTTTGTGCCAGATACATACAGTACCAGTCACAGGACTGTTTTGCTTGGCATTTGGGACGTTGAATGACTGATCCAGTCATCTTCTACCCTCGTCAATGATCATATTGATCACCTTGATCTTAATCACTTTAACCCACTGCTGCAATGGACATTAGAAGACCTTCTAAGATCTGCTTTTCTCCTTTGTTCTAACAAGAAACCAGGCAAGCCCACAATAGACAGTATTGCCCTCTTGAGATTTGAACCTGGTTCACCCACATGGAGGGCTGTGTCACTAACCACTACACCACAGAGCCCTACATTTAATGGTGTCGCTGTGTCGCTAACCACTAGACCACAGAGCTCTACGTTCAACAGTGTCGCTGTGTCGCTAACCACTACACCACAGAGCTCTACGTTCAACGGTGTCGCTGTGTCGCTAACCACTACACCACAGAGCTCTACGTTCAACGGTGTCGCTGTGTCGCTAACCACTACACCACAGAGCTCTACGTTCAACGGTGTCGCTGTGTCGCTAACCACTACACCACAGAGCTCTACGTTCAACGGTGTCGCTGTGTCGCTAACCACTACACCACAGAGCTCTACGTTCAACGGTGTCGCTGTGTCGCTAACCACTACACCACAGAGCTCTACGTTCGACGGTGTCAGTATAGCATCTTGTGTCTATGAACAAATCCTCTTTTGTCACTGGCCGTTTTAACATCTAATTGGCCATTCGTGATTGACATTGATACAGTTAAACTGACTAATGTTTCTTATCAAGTTTACCTCCACCATAAATAGCGTCTATGAACTGTTAGCTTTTGCCACTGGCCGTTTGAACAGCTTATTAGCCAGTAATAGGCTTTACCAGTATCTACTAACTTACTGGAATAGTCATAGGAATTGAACAATTGACGAAGATATTTCATTTTATTGCATTAGAACATTCATTTTTCTTTCATTCGTGAATGACATTAATACAATAACTATCAAGAAAGGTGACTATAACTAACTTTTTCATCAAGTGAAACGTTTTGTGGAAATAAAATAAATGAATGTTAGTGTTCACAATCTTCCACGTGAGGGTCTTTAACCATAACGTCATGGCATTACGCATTTCGCCAGTCACTAAACACTATTGAGCATTGTGTTAAACTGACTAATGTTTCTTATTAAATTTACCTCCACCACAAATAGCATCTATAAACTGTTAGCTTTTCCCGCTGGCCGTTTGAACAGCTTATTAGCCAGTAATAGGCTTACTGGTATCTACTAACTTTTTAGGAATAATCATAAGAATTGAGCAATTGCTAGCGTGACTGAAGATGAACTTTTCCATGCCAGAAACAGTCGCAATATAACCGTATACAGTTTTAGTTAAGGCTTACTCTAACATAACTACTGTATGTTGTAGCCAGCAAATGTGTTTGTCTATCCTGACCCAAAAATGATTTATAATGCGAACCTCAATTCACCTGCGAGGAGATACGAACTCGGAACCTATAGTTCGCAGGTCCACTTCTCTAACCACTACGCTATTTAACAAGAGTTAGTCTGTCAATCAGTCACTCAGTAAGAGACATTCGCTCATCTTGGCCGGGTCTGGCAAAAACAATCTATAGGATACAAACGCACAACCTAATCTAACAAATAGGGCGTTCAGTTTGACCACATTTGACTGAATGTCTGGCAGTGGTGAGACGTGAAGCCCCTTAAACAGATGGATATACATATTTATACAGGGGTGGAAAAAACGAATATTCCATTTTAGCAGTCAGGAAATGTATTTCTTCTTTCCCACAACCCCTTTAAAAGCTAAAACATCTGTCCCCACAACCCCTGTAAAACCTAAAACATACGTCCCCACAACTACTACTGAACCAAATGGTTTAGCTGAGGAACCAAGTAAAGGATATAAGTAAACATTTGAATAAATCTTTGAGCAGTTCGAGGCATTTGACCTATTTGATTTCAGTACACAAATTGCAAGGTGCAAAATCATACAAAAAGTTTCGTATAAGCTGTCCAAACAGTAAAAGATTTTGCTCCAGCAGTGATTTACACAGTAGGTCTAGATTAAACATCAGATTTCTGATTCTCCATTCTGAAAATCCTACTGTAGACTGTCACACTTTGACTTAATTTTTCTGCCCCCTGCTGGTAAATGTATAAAACTACAGCTGATCATTGTTATTCACAATAGCACATTACAGATTCATAGCTTGTTATGTAGGCCTACACATAGTTAAGTTTTTTGTATACAGAATATATTTTTAATTATTGTACATTTCTATAGAATATTTGCAATATGCTCTTTAAGAGAAACCAACTTGCAGCTGAATTTGTTTAGACTACGCAAACTCTAATTTGGACAAGCGCAATCTACACCAATCAGCCATAACATTATGACCACTGACAGGTGAAGTGAATAATACTGATAATCTCGTTATCATGTCAGTGGGTGGGATAAATTAGGCAGCAAGTGAACATTCTGTCCTCAATGTTGATGTGTTAGAAGCAGGAAAAATGGCCAAGCGTAAGGATCTGAGAGACTTTGACTAGGGCCAGATTGTGAAGGTGTCAGAACACACAGTGCATCCCAGTTTGTGGCATATGTAGCCGCAGACCAGTCAGGATGACCATGCTGACCCCTGTCCACTGCCGAAAGCGCCTACAATGGGACCACGGAGCAATGGAAGAAGGTGGTCTGGTCTGTGTGTGTGCGTCGCTTACCTGGAGAACACATGGCACCAGGATGCACTATGGGAAGAAGGAAAGCGTGATGTTTGGGAAATGTTCTGCTGGGAAACATTGGGTCCTGCCATTCATGTGGATGTTACTTTGACACATACCACCTACCTGAGCATTGTTGCAGACCATGTGCACCCTTTCATGGCAACGGTATTCCCTGATGGCATTGGCCTCTTTCAGCAGGAAAAATGGTTCAGGAATAGTTTGAGGAACACAACAACAAGTTCAAGGTGTTGCCCTGGCCTCCAAGTTCCCCAGATCTCAGTCCAATTGAGCATCTGTGGGATGTGCTGGACAAACAGGTCCGATCCATGGAGGCCTCACCTTGCAATTTACAGGACTTAAAGGATCTGCTAACGTCTTGGTGCCAGATACCACAGCACACCTTCAGAGGTCTAGTTGAGTCCATGCCTCGACGGGTCAGGGCTGTTTTGGCGGCAAAAGTGGGACCTACACAATCTTTTCCTGAGCTGTATTTGTAAAGCATTATGCCTGTTTGTTATATTACAGCAACATAATATATTAGACCTAAGCCTTGCCGTGAATCTTTCAAAAGCTTACTAAGATTTAAAAGAATTGTTAAACTATGCTTACAATTTATTCACAATGTATAGTTCATTATGATACACTTTTGGGATTTGGGTATTTCCACATTGAAACCTTTCTAATAGCCTAATCCTCCATTTGTGAGGCATCTCGTAGATTCCACCAGAACGCCTTTTGCATTGTCAGTGTGCAGTACTTTGCTAGGTGCTTTGCCTCGGGTTTAGACTCCAGTTTGAAGGCCCGTGAGTATGGTAGTAGAGACTACCAAACAGCATATGCAAGTCTGCATTGATACCCAAGGTTGGGTTAGGAACAAAGACGTGGTATGTTGAGATCTTGTCAGCGAAGAGCTTCAGGAAGCTTTCAATGAGCATAACACCACAAACATGTCGAGATTATTACTATCATCTGTATTAAACTAATCTCTTCTGAAAACAGAAGGTCTGTTATTTTAATTGCAACAACAACACAGGCCTGTAGTGCAGTTCATAAGTATTTGGACAGTGACACACGAATTGTTGACTTGGCTCTGTACTCCAGCACAATTTTGTTTTTTACATGAAACAGTGACTACGGTTACATTGCAAAATGTCAGCTTTAATTTGATGGTATGTACATCTCCAGTACAGCGTTCTGTGGTGCACCAAGCTGACCACCACATTCTAGGTTGGAGACTATGCTACTAGGCCATGGCTGGCCAACCCTGTTCCTGGAGAGCCACAGTCCTGTAGGTTTTCTCTTCAGCCTCGTTTGTGACTAATCTGAGTCTGCTTTTCATCCAACTACTAATTAGAATCAGGTATGCTGAATATGAGTTGGAGAGAAAATCTACAGGGCAGTGGCTCTCCAGGAACAGGGTTGGCCAGCCCTGTACTAGGCTGACAAGTGCATGTAAAGACCCATGAGAGATGAAAATAAAAAGTGTAGATTTACTGGTCTCAGTGTGGTCAAGAAACACCCACTGGCGGCTTGGGCTCTGACAAAGCGAGTTGTCCGGTAAACGAGTGTGGCCAAACCGGCATTCACTTACTGGTTTTGAAAGCAGATTGGGAAAAAGTAAGCCTTGGAACTGATGCCTATAAGGAAAACTGGCCACAAACTTCCATGGTCCATGGCAAGACACATTTTAATTAGAGACATTTAATTTGATGAAATTGGAAGGGGGGAAATTAATAAGGAGGGGGATGTTTTGCAGTTGGTCTTGAGGACATCAGATAAGAGAAAGATTATGTTTTATGTCCAGAAGGTGTCACTGTTAGACACAGCATGAGACACAATGAACCCCATCAACCCAGGGAAGCCATTATTCTGTATATGGGTCAGTAAGGCAAAGGGGAGGGGTATCAGGAACCCACTCAATTGGTCGCACCCTTCTACAGTTTTTTCACACAATCTGATTGGAGGACAGTTGTTACCGGGTGTGGAACAACAAGTAGTGGTAAAAGAGAAAAACAGGCATTTGATGAACATGTAAAATTTAATTTCCAACCCAGAAGGACGCCTGGACCACAAGCTGTTTACATTAAACTGAAAAAGTTCATTTGACTTAAAGGGCAATATTAAATCAGTCCAGAACCTAACAACATTAGTAACAATTTAATGTAACTTAATAATTATAACTGTGACATGTTTTGCCACTTTCACTGGGCATACACCAGTGACCAGGCTCTGAGAACAGGATATTAATTCTTTATATCATAGGTTACATCAGAGCTGCTGATGGGACGAAAAGTCCCCTAACCCGACATATTCCACTAAGACAACAGGATGTGGTCCAGTCCTGTGGATTGTCAGCATATTTAGCAGGAAGTGTTCCAGCTGCCAGTCACACAATCCCACTGACTCATGCAGGATATGGTCAGCCAGCCCCCTATCTGTCCAGCCAGCCCCCTATCTGTCCAGCCAGCCCCCTCCCTATCTCTACCTCTGACAAAAGCACAGAGAGGGATTGTGTGCCATTCTGATTTATCATGTTGTTCTCAATAGAAATACCATATTGTTCTTTTCAGAAGTTATGCTTAAGGCATTTGGAGGGTTTGAAATGAAACCCATGACGGTTAATAATTGTTTTCTTTATTACAAATGTGTATTAAATAATATGAAAAGTTAGAATAGGTAAATATCACAGTAGATTACTATCCATGTAGATTGTTTTACACATTACAACATTTCCCCAAATCAATAAATGCAGTTCAGAATACAATACAAGCACAATACATCCACAAAGATATTATGTACAAATATACAAACAAAAAAGATGGATGAAATGTGTAAGATTAAGTTCATTACAAAGGCTTTGGCAGAGTGCATACAGACATACAATTTTGTAAAATATCTGAAAAGTAAAAAAAAAAATGCTTTTGCAAAAAGAAAAAGATGTACAAATGAGCAGTAGAGGAAGAGTACAGTGCCTGTCCGCAGACATTTCCATGAGTAAAAAGGCAGCCGTGTGTGCTTGGCTGGCCCATCCCTGTCTTAGCATTGGGGTTGGATATGAAGTCACTAAGGGGTAGCCTGAACGTAGTTTAGTTTGAGGCAGGTACCAGCACACTGACAGACAATGGCGCTGGTTTGGCCGGCAGTGGCTTGGGAGCGGCCATTTTGTTGAGGCTGCGGACCTCGGCCTGCCAGGAGGGGATCTTCTTCGTGGTCATGTGACGGCGGGCGTGTTTGGTCAGGTGGTCGCTGCGCATGAACCGTCGGTCACACACAGGACACACAAACTTCTTCTCACCTGTGTGGGTCCGGCGGTGGCGTGACAGCTCATCGGAGCGTGCAAACTTCTTGTCGCAGCCATCCCAGCTGCAGCTGAAGGGCTTCTCACCTGAGAGACAGAGACCCAGTCAGTGGGGTGAGTCATTGTTATGTAGTCACCAGCAAACCAGCACGCTTCCAGTCACATAAATGACCACACACGCTTCAGTTAGACTTGTGACTCAATATCCCACAAAGTAAAATGTTTTCTCACACCCATTAAGCACTGGGAACACTTACCTGTGTGTGTTCGAAGGTGTGCTTTCAGGTGGGAGCTCTTGAAGTAGGTCTTCCGGCAGCCAGGGAAGTTGCACACATAATTTCTCCGGCGTGAGAAGTCCATCTTGGTGGAGCCACAGGGCCCGGTGGGCAGATATACCGGAGCGGGGGCCAGAGGTAGAAGCTTGGTGTGCCCCAGGGTCATGACTGTCTGTGGGGAGCAGTGGGGGGCCTGAGAGACGCTGGCCTGGGGGAGGACCAGCATGACCGTCCCCTGACCCATGAGGAAGGGCTGCTGCAGGGCTCCTGGAGGGCCAGGCTGGGGCAGGATGGACGTGGGACTCGCCGACGTCTGCATCGGGCCTTGGATGAACGCCGAGATCACCCCCGATTTGTTGCTCACCGGGAACATTTGGCAAATGATTGGAGGACTGGGGTTGGGGGACGGGGAGAGACGGAGGGGAGAGATGTTTTGAAGAGGGGCATTAACCGGAGGGCCGTTCTCCTTACAGTGGATAGTCTGATGCTCGTCCTTCTCAGACTTGACTGGCGCCTCCTTACAGGAGGAGGGGGCTGGGCTGGGTGTGAAGGGGGCTGATGGAGGTGTGCTCGGTTCAGTCTTCACTGTGTGCTGTGAACAGGGTCTGGGCTGCTCTGTGGGGGAGGCTGGAATGTGCTGGCAGGGCTGTGTGTCGGCAGTGTGACGGATTACACTGGTGGCCATGGCTCGACAGGGTGCTGGGACCTTTCCTGTGGCTGGGGACTCGGCGATGGTCATCATGGCTGACTGTGGGACCCTGCAGATCCCTGCAGAGAGGCTGGAGCTGGGCCTGCTCAAAGGGGAGGTGCTGGTGGAGGTCTCTGCAAAGCTGGGGCTGTGTGGAGGAGTCATGCACTGGAAACCAAAGGACAAAAGAAGACAGAATGAGTGTGTGTGCTGTACCAGGAAGTAGAACAGTGACCATCTACAGTCCTTGATTGGATGCCCCATGCGGTCTGACCTATGCCCTGACTCGGAAACTCTCCACCATTTCCTGTCTCCTCCTTGCTGTCAGTTTGGGTGTGTGCTGTTTCAAAATGCAGGTTTAATGCAGCTGTTGCGAGAGATAAGTGGCTACAGAAAGGCACGTACCAGCATAAACACTAGACTAATGACTACTTAGAGATGGGTGGCTGTAAAACAGGGATTTTTACAACTGGCAGTGGAGAGAGATGAGCCCTGGGTGAAGTTCTGCCCTGTGTCCTTATCTCCTAACTGCCAGCTGTGAAGCCAAAACCCATAAACCTTCTAACCCTTATAAACCAATCACAATGTTTTCAGCAAACACATCAACCTGAGATAAAGACTCTCTCCTATCTGGTTTACAAAGTAAAAAAATAAACTTATTTGGGATGCATGGTGATAATGGTCTCCCAAAGACTCTTACCAGGGAGGAGAGTGAGACAAAGTCCTTGTGGGGCTCTGGTGGGTCCGGAGCCAGGATGGAGTCGCATGAGTCTGAGGCAGGAGTGAGCGGCCTGGGTTTGAAGGGGTTCGGGCGGTGCTGGCCCCAAGAACTCATGCAGACCAGAACCTCAGCAGCCTCTAAATCTGTGTACTCCAGACTGCAGGTAGTTGACAACTGCTCACTGTCTTGTCTCTTCCTCTTCAGATAGGAGCCACACTGGTCCATCACTATCCCATTCCCCTGGAGAGGAGAACAAAGAAAGGAAGAAATGAAAGACCACAGGTCTGATGATGGCATCATTCTGTTCAATGGCAGGCTGGTGAGTCACCCTGGGAACGAATCACCACCAAACTGGGAAACGTGTAAGAGACACCCAATCAAGGCCACACAGCTTGACTGCTCATACAGCTTTACTGTCAGACTGTAGAATTGGAAACAACCAAAATGGAAGTGTGATGTTCAATTCTCACCAGTCATTAACTTAATGTTCAAGTACCAAGGTCTGTCACGTGACCGACTGTCCATCAGAGTGCTGAGGGAGTTGGCTTTAGAGACTACACCCAATCTGCCCTAGGCTAGGCACCAAGCCACCTCCCACTGCCAAATATAGACCACCTAGTGACGTCTCCCAACCACTAGCCATGTGAGACCCCCATGCTCAGGGGATGTCATTCACTATGTGAATTCACCATCAGGAAGTGCCATGTCTAGCTGACATCAATGAACCTATGGCCGCTCCCAAGACAGTCAAATAATAGTGAAAGAGTAGCCCACCCAGGCAAAATAACACTATAAGCGTACCCGGTTATCAAAAGGTGATGTTATTTTATTAATACACGTTTTATTTTTTTATTTGTTTTACTTCTATTAGGGGAGGATTCAACAACCAATTGTAAACCAACAGACTGCCGGGACTTGCAACAACAAAAACGGTCAATAGCCTATTCTTTAAATGCTGTACGTTGAAATAAAACACGGATAGTAACCTTAAATAATAATAAATACAGATATTTAAAAAGAAATCGCTTTCTTACCAGACATGAGACTTCCAATCCGGGAAACTGTCGCGAAGGCATTGTTGAGGTATTATTTTATTTCAGTTGTGTCAAGCCGATATTGAACAAAGACGCGGTGCCACTCCGCCCGCTCAGTTGAGACTGGCAATTCAAATCGGTTTTCTCTAGGTTCTCTCTCAGCTGTGTAACATGAGGAGAAAAAAAGGAAAACAAATTCACAACACACAGGCGGGTGGCAAAATGCCACCAATGAAAAACAAATGTGTGTGTGAGACATGAGCCAATGGCATCCGAGACAACGCGTGATCAGTGCATGGTCGCAGCACGATTGGAGGAAATGGGGTGCGTGGCTGTTGGTGGGCGTGCGAGGGGAGTCATCGGTGTCAGAAAGAACCCGATGAACCTCAAGTCTGAAAACTAGGCAAAAGGTCGTAGTGTCGATTGCGACCCAAGCGAATTCGGAGTTTCACATGGGTTTTTAACGTACTCTTTTATAACAGGATATATATAGCTTTTTGCGTCGGTTTAATGTTTATTTTTTGACAGTGTAGCTTGTAAGCTAAATTTCGAAGTGGGGCTTGTGAAATGCAATAAAACGATCTTGCCTTAGGATTTACTTACAATAAACAAAATGATATAGTTAAGCGCTTGAACATTTCACAACATGGTTTCAGTCACTGATGACGTTCATGTTCTGTTATAAAATTTATTTTCTTATTGCTATTTTCAGTAGCTATGTGACTTATACATTTTTAGAACATGTTACATTTTATTTGTATACTTCTGTTTTTAAAGACTAAGCTTATAACATCAAACTATTGTTCTAAATAATATAGAAAATTCAACATCCCAAAGTATTATAAACACTTGGGTCATATTAGACTCAGATATGATAAGGTTTTGACCTCGATTTTCTTTCAAGGAATTCTTGGTAAGAGCTTGTCATCATCAATCACATCTATGGTTTTGTCCATAGATACCAAAAGAGGTTTCCACGCACATACAGTTCTTACATATTTCAATAAGCATTTCTGATAATGCATCATTTGTGAGATGTAGGCCAGCACTCTAAATATTTAGCACTTTAAATATGGGACACGCAATTCTGAGAAATACATGCAGAGACAGTTATTGCAACAACTCATATTTTGCTGTGTAATACTACTAAGATGTACAATTTAAATTGTGGCAGACAGTTACAGCTATGCACTTGTGGAATGAAATGTAGAGTCCAGAGCTATGCCTAACCTTGAAACCACAACTTCTTATATTTATTGTTTGTTGTTATAATTACATCATTCATTAAATTATCTATTAGGCCTATATAAAATGTTGTCATTTCAACATGCTGTATCTAAATCAAATACACTAGTGTATTTCAACTCTTTGCAACTGCAGTTATCTATGTACATTTTAATCACAGATATCTGACAAACAATTTGCAAAGACTAAAATTTTCTGAACATCTGAGAAGATTCTAATTAAACTTGTCATCTTTATTCTCTCTGCAGCTAAATACACAGTTTTTTTCTCCACACAAACAGTCCCTTCCTAAGCCTGTCCTATGGCCAATGAGATGTGCCCTACTGCCATTGAGAATGGTGCAGTTGTGCCCGCCCGGCCAATGAGAATGGTGCAGGTGTGCCCGTCCAGCCAATGAGAATTGTGCAGGTGTGCACGCCCGGCCAATGAGAATGGTGTATGTTTGCCTGCCCAGCCAATGAGAGTGGTGCAGGTGTGCCCACCCGGCCAATGAGAGTGGGGCAGGTGTGCCTGCCTGACCAATAATTATTGGGGCAGGTGTGCCTGCCCGGCCAATGAGAGTGGCGAAGGTGTGGCCACCCGGCCAATGAGAGTGGGGCAGGTGTGCCTGCCTGACCAATGAGAGTGGCGAAGGTGTGGCCAAGCCTCACTGTGAGTCACATAAGCATGACCTCAGGCAGAAGGGCTGAGCTGAGCTTGGTTGTGCAACACAGACCAGTGACAGCAACAGTGAGTGGTGAGGAGGGCTGGGGAGGGAGGTCTGAGGAGGCACAAACAGAAGTGAGTGGTGAGGAGGGAGGTGAGGAGGGAGGGCTGGGGAGGCACAAACAGCAGTGAGAGGTGAGGAGGGAGGGCTGGGGAGGCAGAAGAGGCAAAAACTGTGTGTGATATAAGTGGGGCAGACCACATAACTCGACCAACAAGGAAACTAGAGGAAAGGTTGCCGCTGGTTATATCTAGGCTCATACCTGCCCAGCCCTTGCCTGACAACTCCTTCGCTACAGAACTTCCAAGAGGGCACACAGGAAAGGGGAGTTGAGGGGAGTCGCCTCGCAAGAGTTAAATATATCCCCATGGTCATTAGTCGCTCCGGGCCAACCACAAGCCCTAATATGCAGACACTTCAGGCAGGGATGCAGTGTCATGACGAGAAAAAGCCATTCCCACAGGAGGGTGTTATCCACAATGTTGCTGACTATACACAAAATAATGGCTATTAACCATAACAAACATGTTTGGATTTGTCAAGACTCCTCGCCGTAACAGATGGTTGGGTACAATCAGCTAGTATCATGTAACAAACTAATAAGAATTTACTTTTGGTTGTATTATTGAGATAATGATCAAATGCTTGGATTGGACAGGGACAAGGTGCCCTCAGTGTGATTCATGCTTTAAAGCCTTATAACAAACTACTTCTGAGGTGAGGTTGATTTCATACACACCTGCATGGATACTTAAACCAATACACTTTATATTTATATATATTTTTTTTTCACAGTTTGAATTTAATGCCTGTGACATACCCTGTTATCAGTATCTAGTTCAAATGTCAGAAGTAGAGGCACAGCTCTGGTTTCAGCAGTTGGCCGTGGTCTCCAGGAAGCATACACAAGCAGACACAGCTGTTCACCTCTACATACACACCTGTCTTCACCTGCCTTGAGTATTTCTGCTCTGACAGACAGCCATGAGAAACGCTGAACCCGCCCCTGTAATGTGTCTGTGGGTGTGTCTGAACCTCCTCCCCTAATAGAAGCCCTACCAGCAACGAGGCCACACCGTTCCAAACGAACCTGCCTAAAATACCTCGGTGACACGTCACCCTGACAGACGGCCATGACAAAGATCATCGTCCTCACAGGTGGTTGCAATCTGGGTGAAAGGACACCAGCAGTGGACAGAGTGAACCATGTCACTGAGCGACATACATCCACAGGCCCTCCTACCAGGTCACAGTGACAGTTGGCATGAACCAGTCAACCTGACCAGTGGGTGACAGCCATGGTGCCAAGCCTGGCAGAGGTGGGGGATTAGTTGTCCTACTTCCTTTTATGTCATTGACAAGCTGTTAGTCTGGGTTGTTTTTCGATGTCAGTCAGTTTTGATTTTCCCATTATATTTATAGATGTACAGGCAATCTCTTTGCGTGTGTGTATTTCTGTTGTTAAATAGTGGCCCTTATTCTGTTTCTTTGTCCATTAGTTAAAAAAGTCAAGATCACTTTAAATCATATTTGACAGAAAATTATTAACCATTCTCAACTGACTTGAATATGTGATCCTAGTTAGCAGTTATTGTAAGTTTCCAAATGAAAGAACCACACCTCCAAGTGAACAGGACACAGTTGATGACAGGGTGACACTAGTTCCATTACTGCATCTCCAAATGCATCCTGGTTATATTCCAAACATGCTCATCTGCTAAACATTCTGACCTTCTTCAGATCTCATTCTGCAAAGAGACCATCTTTGTTTAAGATCCTCTTCCAAGACGTCCATCAGTGTCTCCCATGGATCTAGTCTTCACTCTGAAAAGGTCCATGAGGCACTCGTGCTGCATGTAGACACTGTGATTGGCTGACAGATACTGAGGATATGGGTCAGGCAGAGGGCCAAGTTAGTTAGACTCATATATTCACATACTGGGCCTCTTCCTAGGTTCTTTTGTGTGTGTTTTTGTGTATTTCAGTGTGTGTGTGTGTATATGTGTGTGTGTGTATATGTGTATGAGTCTGTGTGTGACCAAATCTATTTTTTAGTCCAGGGCACAGAGCTTAAAGCTGGGCTTCAGGATCCAAGACACAGATCGACAGTGAGTAGGAATAGTTGGGGGTTTTCCATGACAAGGTTTGAAATGTAAATCAAACATTTTTCATTTGAGGATTCAAGTGTTTTGTAGGTCAAATGACCATGAGTGAAATATTGTACATTTTCATGTGAAACATAAAAGAGTAATGATATAAGGTAAGAGGAGGGTGAATTTGCCTCATAAGTGGGAAGATGTACTCAGTTGTGCCATCCCTTACTACATCAAACAGAACTAAAAAAAGAACTGAAGGGGCCTTTTCTGTCTTGAATTGTGGAATAAAAGCCTGAGAGATGTATTCTGTGTCTTAATCTTATAATTTTGTTGTTGTAGGATCTTTCCTGAACGGCAGATTTTATTTTGTTGCTAAACACTCAAATTCTATGTGTGTAGGATTATTTTCATGTTCTAGCAAACTGGCTCAAATTAAGCCATGACATCTGTATTATATTGTATACTGTAGTGATGTCTATGTGAAGAGAGAGCATCGGTTTAGCAATAACACCATTCTTTCCACATTAGTCACAAATTCCCAGCTGTATTTCAACCAGTGTTGTTAATTTTGACTTGTGATCCAGTGCGGTATTTACCATAATGCTGTTTTGAGAAAAATAATAATAATTAATGAAGACGTGTCACTGAGTCAGTCCTCACAATGAGTCCACACATTAGGATACCAAACAACATTATAAAACTGTTTAGATGAATGAACTCCTATCATAAATCTAGCACAGACATGCAGACTTAAACAGAAACATGACTAATGATAATAGAAGTGTTTGAGGTCAAAAATCTTTTGGCCCAACAATTAAACATCCTATGCACTCATGCTTTCACTAGGAGTTCTCACAGTAGATTACTCCAGTTACAAACCCAATTTATTGAAACAATCAATTGTTTTGGCAAAGACATTGGCTGTATTTTCCAATAAGCTGAACTCAAAACCCTGACATAAAGTTATTAATAATAAAATTACAAAGATACACATTAAAATATGAATAACACACATATTTTACACATGTTGGTCCCTCTGTAAATATGAATAACCCACATAGTGTTCACATGGTGGACCCTTTGTAAATATGAATAACCCACATACTGTGCACATGATGGGGCCTTCGTAAATATGAATAACCCATATAGTGTTCACATGGTGGACCCTTTGTAAATATGAATAACCCACATAGTGTTCACATGGTGGACCCTTTGTAAATATGAATAACCCACATACTGTGCACATGATGGGGCCTTTGTAAATATGAATAACCCACATAGTGTTAACATGATGGACCTTTTTAAAATATGAATAACCCACATACTGTTCACATGATGGGCCCTTTTAAAATTTTAATAACATCTCAACTCAAACCTACGTGTTGCCTGGTAGAAAACCCGGATATTCAGGTAAAATGCCACTCAGGTTGCTAAGCAACAATTTATGCAAAAGCTCAGTCAACTATTACTTTCTGAGGACAGGGTCTATGGACCCTACTCAGTAAGGACTTTAAAGGAGGTTGTCTCTTCTTTCTTCTCGAGTATCGGCCTGTGCCAGGAAGAGAGGGATAGAGATGAGAGCAGAAGGCTTAGCGGTTAAAGTATAACTACCTCTAGACTCTCCTTTTATCAGTTAGTGTCTCAGCCATGGCTGAATAGCTTAACTCTTCATACATTTAACACCAGAAGATATTTTTAAGACTCATGCTTTGGTAATAACAGGCCAATCACATCCCCATCTATTTAGAAATGTCTGTCTTCCTGTAAGGTGTACCAAATAAGGGTCTAGGGTCCAATGGACCACTTTGTAACATCAGGCCATTGGTTTTCAAATGTTTTAATGTCAAAGGCCACCAAAGCACCTGAAAACTGCACATAGTATGCAAGCCGCACAGTGACTACCAAGAGAAAGGCATTTCTTTAGATACATCCTAGCAATGTTGATGCATTAACTACTGTCACAATACTAGGACTGTGACTTGTTGTTTTACATTACAACTGACACTTTAGCAGAACAGTGCCTAGCTGTTTTACATTACAACTGTCACATTAGCAGTACTGTGACTAGCTGTTTTTCTGCAGATACATATTTCTCTTCTACACGTTCCTGAAAATGGTGCTTTTGTACTCAAATATAAGCCAGTGTGATTGGTCTACATGTACCAAAAATTACTTGCTGCTATATCTGTTGCGGGGGCAGGCAGATGGAGAGATACTTTTGCCAAGATGGGAGGGGCATTTGAGGATATCGGCATGTTTTCGAAGGCAATGTGGGGACTGGCGAGCGAGGCTGTGTGTTAATGTGTTCCTGCCTGTTTCCTGTCAGTAGGGTTTGTAGCCCAGACATATGGGCCTGTGAAGACTGGGGCTCCAACCATGACAGGGTTTGCTCTGGGGCAGACAGGGGGTGTTACTGATGCCTCAACACTGAGGCTGTATGCAGATAGCATCATATGTGGAGCACATGAGCCCTATCCTCAATACAGTCTCACAGGGCTGTAGTCAGAAGTACTACGGAAGGAATTAGGTGACATTTGAGTTGTCCGACACCAAGACCCACAACAACTATAAAAGCTTATGTAGCATTTTTATTTCATGTCGAATGCTATATCATACATGACAGAATAGTCAAAATGTAACCGTCTCAGGACAAACTTCAAAAATAAAGACGTCTTAGTATATTTAATCTCTGCCTTGACTTTCCGTTACCTACTGTAAATACTATGTTAGATAACAATTTCATATAAAAACACAAAACATTATATTAGGAGTTGTAGTAATGTTCTGCTTGGTACTGTATGTATATATGGTAAAAAACAACAACAACACCCCTTTCCCATTCTCTTAATAAATATATACACATGAAGTACTCTGGTACAAAACATTAGTTGTGAAGTTCCATAAGGACACATTTTTATGACATTTTCAAATGTCCACACATTTCATGCTATTGCATCATTACTGATATGTGCACCAACAGTCAAAGGGAAATCTGTCAATTTGAATGCATTTAAGCTTAGAAATCTGACTCCTCGCACTTCCTTTACTAATGAACATTCTCAGATCTATTTTGTTATGAGTTCGCAACCTGTTCTGAAACCTATCCATCTAAAGCCAAGTGAGAAAAGGGCTGATATCTTTTTAATTGTTATTGTTTTTACATGTAATACTTATGAAAGGGCCAAAGCAGTGTAAGGGTAAATCTCTGCTCTTGATTCTGTACAGAAATCCACATACAGTACTGACATATGCTGAAACTGCCAGACTCTGGAAGATTGTAGTGTACAAACATACTAAATACTGCCAGGATGTTTAGTAACAATACAATGAGCCGGCCAAGCCACTCGATCCCCTCTGTTTAAAATACAAATTTCGCATAGCAAGTCTTAATTTAACGATATCTAGGTCTCCATTGTGTTCGCCCTGTCTTGCCATTTTGGCCTGATCCTTTGCGTAGGAGTTAGCAGGACAGGGACAACACATGAGACCAGGCTTAAAGGAAATATACCCCCAACCACTCTGCTAATGATGCTAACGCTAACTCTAAAAGCAGTGCACCAGAAAAACAAAGTTATTGAGAAGAAGCTTTGTTTGCATAACATGAGGTATAGCCACACAGAAATGCCACACACGATGTGTGCTGTGACAAACAACACTTGTCACACAGCAAAGAGGTTCTTATATACAAAAGCATGGAACATTTATCAAAAGTATACATGAAGCAGTTATCACAATGTCATCATCATATAAAAGTATTGGCTTTGTACCGTCACATGCAAGGAGGTACTTTATCCATCACACAGGTCTCAGTTCTGATGACCATCTCATAATAACAACAGTTCTGGGACCTGCCTATTGGATTGGAGATTTGGCCAAAAGTGTCCGAGACATTCTGTCTATATTCAGCCTGAGCCAAAGCCATGTGTAAACCCCACGTATTTACAAGATACTCTGTGTGGGGACTGGCCGTTGATGCTGTCAGTCACTCCACACCCCTCCCTTTGGGCCAATCAGATTTCAGTCAGGGTGAGTTTGTACATGCCTGCTATCTCCTCCATAGAGATATGGAAGGTGTCTTCGTTGGAGTAGTGCTTGATGATGTTGTCATCCATGTTGACTAATATCCTAGTAAAGGAATGGGTAGGGATGTCAACTGCATAGAAATATCATCCGTTTTGTTTGTTTCTATTCACAGTGTCATATATTAATTAATCAGTAACACATTTTCTGATTGGTAATTTTATTGATTCATGTTGGCATTCCAACTTACCCTTTTTTGCATTTCTTGTAAACTTTCCCCACTTTCTCAAGTGGCACGCTGTATTTCTCTGAGATCTAGAAGAAGCAGAGCGACAAAGGCTTATTGTACATTAATCCCTTTTCACAGAAGACACTAGAAATGAATGAAGAGTGATTAGTTCACTTTTGTAACTACTCAGGTCCAATTTCAGACAAACAGAAGCCCATTCCAACCGGGAGAAGAGACATGGGATGAGACAGGATGAGACATGGGAAGAGACATGGGAAGAGACATGGGAAGAGACATGGGAAGAGACATGGGAAGAGACATGGGAAGAGACATGGGAAGAGACATGGGAAGAGACATGGGAAGAGACATGGGAAGAGACTTTGGATGAGACAAGGGTTGACACATGGGAAAAGACATGGGAAGAGACATGGGAAGAGAGTTTGGATGAGACAAGGGTTGACACATGGGAAAAGACATGGGAAGAGACTGGATGAGACAAGGGTTGAGACATGGGAAGATACATGAGATGACACATGGGATGACACATGGGATGACACATGGGATGACACATGGGATGACACATGGGATGACACATGGGATGCGACCATAGTGGTCTACGTCAGACAGACAGACCCCCCCTAACAGAAGCCCCACAACCCCCCATGTAAAGGGAAGGATGACTGTCTTCACAGAGAACAAGAGATGCTACATGTGGCTCTACTTTTGTCCTTAGTGAGCCTTCTTTCCCTTTTTCTCCATTAGTCCTTCATCTCAAGGAAACAAATTGAGGTCATTTCTCTCTCTACCCTTTTGCTGTTCTCTCTCTCCCCATTGCTGTTCTCTCTCTCCTCATCTTTTCCGCTCATTCTCTTTCCTCCCAACTCCGCTTTTCTCATCGCATCGGTTTAATCTGTGTCTTTCTTGAGGGGACTGTGATATAATGGGGGGTGATTGAGACAGATGGATAGACTGTGATATAGTAGGGGGTGATTTAGAGAGATGGATGGACTGTGATATAGTGGGGGGTGATTGAGACAGATGGATAGACTGTGATATAGTGGGGGGGTCACAGAGAGATGGATGGACTGTGATATAGTGGGGGGGTGACTGAGAGAGATGGATGGACTGTGATATAGTGGGGGGGTCACTGAGAGAGATGGACGGACTGTGATATAGTGGGGGGGTGACTGAGAGAGATGGATGGACTGTGATATAGTGGGGGGGTCACAGAGAGATGGATGGACTGTGATATAGTGGGGGGGTGACTGAGAGAGATGGACGGACTGTGATATAGTGGGGGTGATTGAGAGAGATGGATGGACTGTGATATAGTGGGGGGGTCACAGAGAGAGATGGATGGACTGTGGGGGGGTGACTGCCGACTGAGAGGGGAGGAGTGTGTGGAAGCAGGAAGTGTGACAAACAGGACTACCACCACTGTTGTCCCCAGAGTGATGTCACCAGAGTGATGTCCCCAGAGTGATGTCACCAGAGTGATGTCCCCAGAGTGATGTCCCCAGAGTGATGTCCCCAGAGTGATGCTACAGACACCTGTGTCCCCAGTGATCCCCCTGAATGTCCTCATGACACCCCAGCAGGTTCGGCCATCCCAAGGGTTTTCAGTTTGATTCCTACATGAGCCACATACAATTCCTATTAACTAGGGGTCACAAACTGCTTTGTCACGGAGTTCTAACTATAAGGATTTGACTTACTGCTTCCACCAGGCCTTTCAATGTGGGGTTCTTCAGCATGACAGCGTCAAACACCTCCTCTGCTTCCTTACGCACATACAGCAGAACTACACAGAGGAGAGGAGGGTGGCAGTGAGACCAACTGATTACACACTCACAAGCATGTGCCATCACACAAACAAATGCTGACCTCCTTCTAAAAAAAAAAAACTCAAATGGGGCTTGGTTTTGCAAAAGCCAAAGTCATTGTAGGTGTCACCCCCACAAATCAGCAAGAGATGTGTTGGCAGTGTCGGATGTCTCTGTAAGCAGCCTGGTCGGTGATGAGACCTTCATGTGGCTTTGGAGCGTTTCACTGTGTTTCTGAGACCCCACCTCACACAGTGTTCTATTGGATTTGGGACAGTAACACACATGTATAAACAAACACACACATGTACACACACACAGCCACTCAACACCCAAACCACAATGACTTACAACCAACCAAAAGCCCCATCACCTCCCAGCTACCGCCTCCCTGACGCCTTGCTGCCAGGCCTGTGCCACCCCAGCCTTGATGCTCACGTCTGGGAAGTCACCACCAGACCAAAAAAGTCAAGACATTCTCCACTGACCAGAAATGACTTGTCTGCCATTCTGTTCCCAGACCTTCCGGTCAGCAAGAATTCTGGCGGAGCCCCAGTCTGTGATCTTGTGCCAGGCAGGACACTGCTCAGAGAGGCCTGAACTGAAACTTCCCCCACCACACTGCCTCCCATTCACCACTCAACCCCCACTCACCACTCAACCCCCACTCAACACACTGCCCCCCACACACCACACTGCCCCCCCACTCACCACACTGCCCCCCCACTCACCACACTGCCCCCCCACTCACTACATTGCCTCCCCACTCACTACATTGCCTCCCCACTCACCACACTGCCCCCCCACTCACCACACTGCCCCCCCCACTCACTACATTGCCTCCCACTCACCACTCTACCCCCCACTCACCACTCTACCCCCCCCCCCTCACCACACTGCTCCCCACTCACCATTATACCCCCCATTCACCACTCTACCCCCACTCACCACATTGCCCCCCACTCACCACATTGCCCCCCACTCACCACTCAACCCCACACTCACAACACTGCCCCCCACTCACAACACTGCCCCCCACTCACAACACTGCCCCCCACTCACCACTCAACCCCCACTCACCACTCAACCCCCACTCACCACACTGCCCCCCACAGTCACTCTATTATGATCATCCACAGTAACTCCATGATTCCAGTAAGATGTGCTCTAAATAGAATTTCTTAAGTGGGCTGGGAAGAGCTTTGTGTCCAGGAACTGACTGTAAAGAGAAATATTTACAGTGTACAAGTGGCACAATGGAGTTTTCAAATGCAAGCTCTGCCTTTTCCATTGAGTCAACCAATCATATTCATGTCTACCTTCAGGGCAGATCTCCAAGATACTCCTAACTCCATGACAAGGACTTCCTGCCAGGGGGACACTGAGTGGGCACGTGGCGCTGGGAAGACTTTGTCCTCAAGTGAGATTTGTAAAGGAGGACAGGAGAATGTGTTGTGCGTTGGTTGAGAAAAAGAAATAACCTGTCTCACATCTATGTTCAGGTCATAACACACACACACACACCTCCTTCCTCCCTAGACCTCCCTTTTCTCTGTTCTCATACCAGGGAGAATGGAAAACAGTGTCTCTGACACAGCTTATCAGCAGTGTATATACACAACACACACAAGCAACACACAAAAAACCACAAAAATACAACAAACACACACACACACACACACACACACACATACAAATAGAGAAACACACTCAGACCTTTCTTGGGCTCGTCCGTTCTGACCAGCTTATTTGGAGGGGAACCAAACTCATCCTCGGCATAGGACAACCTCTTCATGCCCGAGCTGCAACAAACACACACACACATACATGACTGGTTGGTTTAGAGTTCTCCCACACACACATACACACCCACACACACACACACCCCCACACACAGACATACACACCCACACACGTTAAGCATTTCAGGCCACTTGAGAGCATTAGCAGGGAGCTCTTAACAACATAGAAATCCCCTGACCACATAGCAAACAGTGACCCAATCTAGTAGTTATGCTGTTTATCTCTATCAGTACACACAAACCTATTCCCACTTGGCATTAAATCAAATCACATGCAAATAGGCGTTAAAGTTTATAGAAACTCACCTTTCCTCTCCATCCTCCTGGGAGAATGGCTGTGTGGAGAAAGGAGGAAGAGACAGAGGGTGAAGTGAGTATATACCACATACTACATATACCACATACTACATATACCACATACTACATATACCACATATAGTACATATACTGCATATAGTACATATACTGCATATAGTGCATATTCCACATATAAAAAAAAAACACGAGTGAGCAGGCAAAACACAGGTCGCTTATTTCTATCAAGAGATCCCCAAATGTTCCACTTCTTAAGAATTGATTGAACTGGCATTTGCAAAGCTTTGGATATCTTGTTATATCATTTTCCATCTTTATAAAGTTCCATTACCTTTTAACACAGGTCTTTTGACAGTTTTTTTTCTACTTCCCATGCTTCAGTATCTAGCCTGCTCAGTGCATCCACGTAAGAGCTATCAAACTAATTGACTATTTATACACAGACGCTAATTGCAATTTAAAAAGCCACAGGTGTGGGAAATTCACCTTTAATTGCCATTTTCACCTGTGTGTGTGACCTTGTGTGTCTGTAACAAGGCCAAACATTCAAGGGTATGTAAACTTTTGATCAGGGCAATTTGGGTGATTTCTGTTATCATTATGATTTAAAAAGGAGCCAAACAACTATGTGACAATAAATGGCTTCATATGATCACTATCCTTAAATAAAAAAAATTGTTTTTTTTGCATGATCAGTCATATTTTCTAAAACAATGCCAAAACATCACAATTTCTGCCAGGGTGTGCAAATTTATGAGCACAAATGTATATGGTATATACTACATATACCACATATACTACATATACTGTATATACTACACATAGCCTATTGCAAATACTCTATATTCCCCATATACTACATATACCGTATATACTATATATACTGCATGTATAATATATACCGCATACACTACATACCGCGTATACTACATATGGTATATACTACATATACCGCATATAATAAATGTACTGTTTATAGCACATATACTGTATATACTACACATGCTGTATATACTCCATATACTGCATATACTACATATACTGTATGTATTACATATGCCGCATATACCGCATACTGTATATGCTACATAAAATATATTTTTAGAACTAGATATGAGGTGCCAGATACACTCTCACCAGATCAGGGTTTCAGCATTGGTAGTGTTTTAGCAATAGTTACAGTGGATCAAGACTGACTGTATAACATAATGAGCTTGGTTGTCTGTCCTTGCATTTAGTTTCACTGAAGCAGGCATGAACTCTGCAACCTGTTTAGAAAGATAAATCTTATTGGTCCACAAGCCTGCTGACCTGGTTTCCATACCTTCATTGATTGTCTCTCATCAATATGAAACACATTCCCAGGTAACATCAGGAAGTCAGGAGTTGTAACTAAGCAGTGTCCATATTCTACGAGGAAGTGTGGTATAATCAGTCACCAGAGGAAAATCAATATGTACTATTCTCAGAGGCAACCCATTCACCCTGATAACCAATTGATTGGTAGAAATGATCTAGGTTGCCATTTCGGGTTCCATTGCCATTTGCACATGTTTTCTCTCCACAATGGAACAGAAAGGTAAACAGGAAAGGTTTATTTTAATCTCAGTTCCCTCTACAGGTCAACATCACTACGTGACTGAGAAACCAGTGAACTCAGAGAGCTCACTTTCAGCAGTCTGACTGAAACTGGGAGAGGCTATCTGAACATATCTTCCCTAATACTGCACCAATGCCTTATTAGATTAGCAAACGTAGGCATGAAATTCCAACAACAATGGTTGAGCCTTTGAATTCATGTATACTTTGACTGATCAGGTAATCAGGGACAATTGTGGTTCAGGGAGAAAACATTTGGCTGGCAGTGAGGACAAACCAATTGCTATGGAATACCTCGACAGCAAAATCTACTAAAGGTGTCAGATGAAAATACATTGCTCCCATCTGCCACATTGTCTGCCTAGAGAACATGTGTCAAAACGAGGGCCTAGTGTATGCTGGTTTTGTTTTTTCCTCTAAATTCGTGCCAAATTTAGATGAATAGAACCAGGTGAGGGAAGATCTTAACTAATTAGTGACCTAATTAATCAATCAAGGTAAGAGGGAAAAGCTGCAGACACTTGTCCTCTGTGGAAAGGGTTTGACACCTGTGGCCTAGATGAAAAGGGTTTGCCTGATGGACCTGAAGGAAAGATACCACCAGTGTTTTGTAAGCTAGTTTCACATGGAAAATGGTAAGATGCAAAGCTGACATGAACTCATCAGCAATGGTTAATCTGGGAAACACCATGCAGCTGTGAATGGTAACCTTTTATAGTTAGCTCAAAGATGCTAACTTATCTATGCTAACATGTTACCTAACAGATACAAATTGAAAATGCAACACTTCGCTTGCCTAAAATCTGACATTTTCCTAAGTTTCTTAAGAACTAGTCCAGAGGTCAAATTACTTTTATCTGCTCTGTGATTAGATAACATTGACTGCAATGTATAGGATTAACACTTATTCTTTGTATCATTCAAAATGAACTCTTAATAGCTTTTTGTACTTGAAAACAACAATTGAAACAACAATATGTTTTTGACATGTTTGCTTCAAAGTCATGGGCACCTAACCTCAATGAAACCGTTATGCAAAAGGACGGGTAGTGCTCACTGCTTGTTTTCAAATGTATGTCTCCTACAGACATTGAGCGACATGGCCGTAACTTGTTATGTGAAGCAGTCCGACTGGGACAGAAGCATTCAGGTACTGTTCCACTGTGTTCCACTGTTAGAACAGCCAGAGGGACCTGAGTGTTGTGCAGCCTGCTGTTACAATCGTTGGTGCAGAACGGTTAGTACCCCTGTTGGTTTAAAGAGGTTTATGACCAGTGTCTGAGCCCTATGGGAGTACTATGGCTGTACTCTGTCAATTACTTTCTACCTCTGAACTCTCTGGGGTGTGCACAGAGCACAAGGTTTAAAATAATCAATTATAAAACTTTTTTTTAAATCTGATATACATGCAAAGGAAGAATTCAATGTGCATTCAGTGAAGCCACATGTAAGAACTATGAGACATAAACACACACATCAGCCATGCTATCCAATCCCAAGGCTATCTTCCCCTATCAGATGGCACTGGAACTTCCTAGGCTATATAATCAACCCCTGATCCCAGGATATTACAGGATTACAGTGTCCTCGCCAATTGGCAAGGCTACATGGTACATTTTGGTCACCTTGACCTGAGGAGTTGTGAAACTGTTTACCCGCCAGAAACCACATGTGCCTGCCATCTTACCGTAACTCAACTAAAAGAAACTCTGTGCCAGATTTCTTACCGTAACTCAACCAGAAGAAACTCTGTGCCCCATATCCTACCCTAACTCAACTAAAAGTATTCCCTTCTCTGGTGTATAATGGGCGGGTAAGCAGAAACAGCTGTGAATGCACGCTGATCTCGTCTACATCACTGAGAGCTCACCAAGTTCCACTCTGCGAGCTGCGAGCGTGGTGTCTGGAATATGTCTTCTGACTGCCTGTCTGACCCCACCAGCTGATGAGGAGACGGTTGGGGAATTGTTTGGCTGGAGATGCAGTGTCCTAACACATTCCCCTCCACAATGCCATTAACCTTCCCGAAATGTCCAAGTCTTCTTTCAAACAACACATCTGCAGAACTTGGGAATGTCTGCAAAACCAGGGAAAGTTTTGTGACCCTGATCCTCCCCAATGTTGTGGGGTGTTCCTTCAACATCACGGCACATCAGTGGCTTTCAGGGCTTGGACTTTAAACACTATGGGTTGGGTTTCTAATTGAATTAACAAAGAACAATGCATAGTTATATCTGCTATATTACCAGACAACACAGAGGAAGACTGAAGGACTCCTGTTTGGTTGAACAGTGTCTGAATCAGGGTGGATCAGACTCTTAGATTCAAATGCCCTTTGATAAGGTTTGTATCACTGAGTCTTCACTAAGTAATGTTCGTATGTTCTTATCTTATCACAAAACCTGACCGACAACTTCCATCACTGGACAAGTACTATGTATTATTCATCATGTTTCTAACAACGTACCATGGGGTCTGGTCCACTAACTGACACCAGCCCAATATTCATTATATTCAATTAAAACAGAGGCTAAGGGAGTGCAGTGTAAGGCTACTGATGTGGGGTGTTTTAGTGCAGTGTAAGGCTACTGATGTGGGGTGTTTTAGTGCAGTGTAAGGCTACTGACGTGGGGTGTTTTAGTGCAGTGTAAGGCTACTGACGTGGGGTGTTTTAGTGCAGTGTAAGGCTACTGATGTGGGGTGTTTTAGTGCAGTGTAAGGCTACTGATGTGGGGTGTTTTAGTGCAGTGTAAGGCTAATGACGTGGGGTGTTTTAGTGCAGTGTAAGGCTACTGACGTGGGGTGTTTTAGTGCAGTGTGAGGCTGCTGACGTGGGGTGTTTTAGTGCAGTGTAAGGCTACTGACGTGGGGTGTTTTAGTGCAGTGTGAGGCTGCTGACGTGGGGTGTTTTAGTGCAGTGTGAGGCTGCTGACGTGGGGTGTTTTAGTGCAGTGTAAGGCTGCTGACGTGGGGTGTTTTAGTGCAGTGTAAGGCTACTGACGTGGGGTGTTTTAGTGCAGTGTAAGGCTACTGACGTGGGGTGTTTTAGTGCAGTGTGAGGCTACTGACGTGGGGTGTTTTAGTGCAGTGTGAGGCTGCTGACATGGGGTGTTTTAGTGCAGTGTAAGGCTGCTGACGTGGGGTGTTTTAGTGCAGTGTAAGGCTACTGACGTGGGGGGTTTTAGTGCAGTGTGAGGCTGCTGACGTGGGGTGTTTTAGTGCAGTGTAAGGCTACTGACGTGGGGTGTTTTAGTGCAGTGTGAGGCTGCTGACGTGGGGTGTTTTAGTGCAGTGTAAGGCTACTGACGTGGGGTGTTTTAGTGCAGTGTAAGGCTGCTGACGTGGGGTGTGTTAGTGCAGTGTGAGGCTGCTGACGTGGGGTGTTTTAGTGCAGTGTGAGGCTGCTGACGTGGGGTGTGTTAGTGCAGTGTAAGGCTACTGACGTGGGGTGTTTTAGTGCAGTGTAAGGCTACTGACGTGGGGTGTTTTAGTGCAGTGTGAGGCTGCTGACGTGGGGTGTTTTAGTGCAGTGTAAGGCTACTGACGTGGCGCTGGAAGTTGGAGAAGTGGATGTCAGGGATGAAGAGTACTGGCTGGGTTTCAAAGTCAGTCATCATCTTGAAGGTTGTGACGTCATTACGCTTCTGAAGAAGGGAAACTTTGACATCCACAACTACGGAGAGGCATAAATAAAAATATTTAGACAAGCCATATCACCATGTATATTACAGTGCGTGTGTACATATGTGTGTGTGTACATGTATGTGTGCGTGCGTGTGTGTGTGTACATATGTGTGTGTGTACATGTATGTGTGTGCGTGTGTGTGCGTGCGTGTGTGTGTGTGCATGTATGTGTGTGTGTGTATGTGTGTGTGTGTGTGTGTGTGCATGTATGTGTGTGTGTGTGTACGTGTGTGTGTGTGCATGTATGTGTGTGAACGTGTGTGTGTGTACATGTATGTGTGTGTGTGTGTGTGTGTGTGTGCATGTATGTGTGTGTGCATGTATGTGTGTGTGTGTGTACGTGTGTGTGTGTGTGTGTGTGTACATGTATGTGTGTGTGTGTGTACGTGTGTGTGTGTGTGTGTGTGTGTGTACATGTATGTGTGTGTGTGTGTGTGTGTGTGTGTGTGTGTACATGTATGTGTGTGTGTGTGTACGTGTGTGTGTGTGTGTGTACATGTATGTGTGTGTACGTGTGTGTGTGTGTGTACATGTATGTGTGTGTGTGTGTACGTGTGTGTGTGTGTACATGTATATGTGTGTGTGTGTACGTGTGTGTGTGTGTGTACATGTATGTGTGTACGCGTGTGTGTGTGTACATGTATGTGTGTGTGTGTGTGTGTGTACATGTATGTGTGTGCGTGCGTGTGTGTGTGTACATGTATGTGTGTGTGTGTACATAGGTGTGTGTGCGTGCGTGTGTGTGTGTGTGTGTGTGTACGTGTGTGTGTGTGTGTACATGTATGTGTGTGTGTGTGTGTGTGTGTGTACATGTATGTGTGTGTGTGTGTACGTGTGTGTGTGTGTGTGTACATGTATGTGTGTACGCGTGTGTGTGTGTACATGTATGTGTGTGCGTGCGTGTGTGTGTGTACATGTATGTGTGTGTGTGTACATAGGTGTGTGTGTACGTGTGTGTGTGTACATGTGTGTGTGTGTGTGTGTGTGTGTGTACATGTATGTGTGTGTGTGTGTGTGTGTGTGTGTGTGCTCACATGCTCCCAGACTGGCATTGAGGTCGGTGCACTTGCCCTTCCTGCGAGACTGCTTCCTCTCCTCGTCCCGGATCTTCCTCTCGGCGCCCTTGTCGCAGAACACCTTGATCTGGCAGAAGGCTCGGTGGATGGGCTTGTTGCTCCGGTTGTTGTAACTGTACGTGTCAATCTGCAGGTTCAACGGAAGGCCCTTCACCCCCTTCTGAGAGGAGAAGTCTGTACTCAGGCAGTTCACTGAGATGAAGATCTGAGGAAGAGGAAGTAGAGGATTGACAGTTTTTTTTTGAGAATGTGACTAGTGAAGAAATTCAGTTACAATTTAACAGTGAATCACAACAGAATCCATTACATTCATCCTCCTACAGGTCATAGGAGGTTCCTCCTACTCCTACAGGTCATAGGAGGTTCCTCCTACTCCTACAGGTCATAGGAGGTGGTTCCTCCTACTCCTACAGGTCATAGGAGGTTCCTCCTACTCCTACAGGTCATAGGAGGTGGTTCCTCCTACTCCTACAGGTCATAGGAGGTGGTTCCTCCTACTCCTACAGGTCATAGGAGGTGGTTCCTCCTACTCCTACAGGTCATAGGAGGTGGTTCCTCCTACTCCTACAGGTCATAGGAGGTGGTTCCTCCTACTCCTACAGGTCATGGGAAGTGGTTCCTCTTACTCCTACAAGTCATAGGAGGTGGTTCCTCATACTCCTACAAGTCAAATATTGTATACTTGGTACATGAATTACGTTAAATGATGTATTATTTATTCAATAACATGGATATACTCCTGCTGGTATCTTAGGCACATAGGATGTCTTTGTTTCAGAAGTAGTCTTCACTGAAGTGTCTGTCTCCCTCTTTAGGCCGCCAGTGGTAATTACATGTCGACACTGTTCCACTGCATATGGTTTTATAGAATTTAAGCTTTCTTCATTTTAAACCCACTACTGGGGTGCAAAAATATCTCTGTGACACTGGTATGCTGTCTATATTCACATAATAACTTTAGAGATTTTTTGGTCTTTTTTTGTCTAAACATAATGTATAGTGTTTCCCAGTTTCAATGAAATACAGCCTATTGTAATTTTCATTGTAACTTAAAACAGCTTTACTGTGTGTGAAGTGTGTGAGGTGGGTTTTTAAAATTTCTAATCCAATGCAGAAATAGGAGTATAAGGCCATTTAACTACAATATTTAGGTATCATAATATACAATTCTAGTTAGATTTTCAATGGGCAATACATTTTCCCCACTTTTCTAAATGAGATCCTTGATGGAATAGAATAGCGGTCTGGATAATTTAATTCAGTTTCATAGTAGAAAGGTATCACAACTAGCTAGATCTTCTGTTTTAGCTCTTACTCATGTTCAGATGACCTCATCGTGTATAATGAGCTTTTCTTATGACTACAGCAGAGTTTTCGGTATGGGAGTGTGAATCATGTCAGCATTTGGGAGGGGCTGCTTCTCTGACATCTGTTTCTTTGCTGCCTTCCGGCTAAACTGTTTGCCAACTTCTAAACCCCCAGGGGCACAGAGGGAGAAGGGAACGCGTTGTTTTGACACACACAGACACACAGACACACCACAAACATGCAGGGATGCACTCAAACACACTCTGTCTCACACACACACACACACACACATCCTACACTTGGCTCATATGTGGTTCTGACAAACATTCGGTACGGTGATTATACACAGCACACACAAGGATGAACATCCTCTATCCTATGGACACAGGCCTCAGGTCGTTATACAACATGACCAACATCCTGGTTACGTGCATGCGTGTGAGTTTGTGCGTGTGTGTGTGTGTGTGTGTGTGTGTGCATGTGTACGTCCATGGCTCTTTCACAATGGTATCCTCCTTTCTGCCTGTGTAATTGTTAGCCTGTTTGTGTTAGCATCCCAGGCTAACATCAGAATGAACCCTGAACACAAGGCATTCGTTCATGAGCTTGGTAGGTCCCACCGTCCCACACAACCCAACAAACTCGTCAGGGCTGGTGGATTACGAGTGTCACTTCCTACCCGGTCGGACAGGATTCCACCGCTAGCTGTCAAACCCAGTGTCCCGCCTTCTGCTATGCTTCCTTGTTCCAACTCCTATTGTTAGCTGTGTCTTTGCCCCACAGTCCTCCAGTGGTTGTTAGCTGTGTCTTTGCCCCACAGTCCTCCAGTGGTTGTTAGCTGTGTCTTTGCCCCACAGTCCTCCAGTGGCTGTTAGCTGTGTCTTTGCCCCACAGTCCTCCAGTGGTTGTTAGCTGTGTCTTTGCCCCACAGTCCTCCAGTGGTTGTTAGCTGCGTATTTGCCCCACAGTCCTCCAGTGGCTGTTAGCTGTGTCTTTGCCCCACAGTCCTCCAGTGGCTGTTAGCTGTGTCTTTGCCCCACAGTCCTCCAGTGGTTGTTAGCTGTGTCTTTGCCCCACAGTCCTCCAGCGGTTGTTAGCTGCGTATTTGCCCCACAGTCCTCCAGTGGCTGTTAGCGGTGTCTTTGCCCCACAGTCCTCCAGTGGCTGTTAGCGGTGTCTTTGCCCCACAGTCCTCCAGTGGTTGTTAGCGGTGTCTTTGCCCCACAGTCCTCCAGTGGTTGTTAGCGGTGTCTTTGCCCCACAGTCCTCCAGTGGTTGTTAGCTGTGTCTTTGCCCCACAGTCCTCCAGTGGCTGTTAGCTGTGTCTTTGCCCCACAGTCCTCCAGTGGCTGTTAGCTGTGTCTTTGCCCCACAGTCCTCCAGTGGCTGTTAGCTGTGTCTTTGCCCCACAGTCCTCCAGTGGCTGTTAGCTGTGTCTTTGCCCCACAGTCCTCCAGTGGCTGTTAGCTGCGTCTTTGCCCCACAGTCCTCCAGTGGTTGTTAGCTGCGTCTTTGCCCCACAGTCCTCCAGTGGTTGTTAGCTGTGTCTTTGCCCCACAGTCCTCCAGTGGCTGTTAGCTGTGTCTTTGCCCCACAGTCCTCCAGTGGCTGTTGGCTGTGTCTTTGCCCCACAGTCCTCCAGTGGCTGTTGGCTGTGTCTTTGCCCCACAGTCCTCCACTGGCTGTTAGCTGTGTCTTTGCCCCACAGTCCTCCAATGGTTGTGCATTACTCAACAAAGGACCGACTGGACAAGTGAGGAATGTGGCTTTGACAGCAGACAAATCCTTAGTATTACTTTACCTGTACATGCTACAGAAATACTGTACATGTTCCTCACTGTCGACTCATGTCTCAACCGCATCACCAAATATACAGATTTACCATAAAGGACATTTTCAAGAAAAACGAAGGACAAAACCTTTGAAGACCAATTTTAGGCATTGATTTCTGACAAGGAATAAATGCAATTTTAATGGGCAACAACCGTCAGTGACGGAGTGGGTGGGGTCAAGGTGGTGTAGGTCCATTGTGTCCTGTATCTAACCTTTGCTTCCTCGTTGATGTCCCAGGTAAAGGAGATTGCGTTGTAGGAGATCTCTTCAATATTGCTGATGGTGTTGAAGCTCTCCTTGTAGTCAGCTGTAAAGCATTCAAAACATAAAAGACCGTCAGCACTGTTGGATCTGACATAGCTATTAAAATACTGGATGTTGGTTGGGGTTAAATATGGTAGAGGTGTTGGGTATTCCACTGGAGGAATGAGGCACATATTCAAATAAAACTGGGGAAATGTAAAAGTCTTAGGAGCATTGCATAGATTCCAGAGACGTTTCCTCAACCTTTAAAGTGCTTTGAGACTGTTTTGATAAATGGAATACATTATTATTACATTATTATAAAGGGCGTTAAAATTCCTAATGTCCAAAAAAAAAACAGAGCACAAGTAAGGCACGTTATGTTGCTGGCTGACCGACAATTTAATCCTAAGTAAGCAGAGTGTACCAACAGTTGCCTTTTGTCAGGCTGTGAGTGAGACACTACCCTTCCCTCTGTCCTTTCACAGCATGCAGAGTAAGATTGATCAGTATTCCTCCAGAGAATTAAGCTGCTGTTCTGTCCCAACCTGGAGCCGATGTGTCCAGAGTCCAGTTGACACAGGTATCATTGATAAACAGGGCAACTAGTCTTGTACTGTGTCCAACCACATTCTGAATGTGGACAGGTGAATGTTACAAAGTGTTTTTTTGCAGCTCAGCCAATCAGGTCAGGGCTTGTGTTCACAGGGAGTCTCAGAATGATATTAATCAATAAGACGGATATCATGTATGGACAATAGAGGAGCCGATCCACCATTCTTCAACTGATACATTTGAATATAGGCCAGGCAACACCCACTGGGTGGGTCTGTCTGCTCATCTCCTCCTCGCTGGCTCCTCCCAAATCATGAAGTTAAGCTAACATGTGACAGGGTCATGGAGGTGGTTTCACAACAAGAAATCAACTGTGAATCATGATGGTGACACAACATAATGGTAATATGCCCATATGGTCATACAGTAATACGGTCATCAGAGGTGTAAAAAGTACAAAGTAAAAGTACTCAACCGGGTTCGGCTGTGTTCACCACTTTTGGGAAGTATCTAATTAAGATCTAAATAACCAGGTAAAGGGAGTTCAAAACTAACTAGTGATCAATTAAATAAAAAGGAAGAGTGTAAATTATCAATTAAGGACACTGATGAGTTATGAACTCTGTTTACATGGTCATTTAACCCTTCTTTAGGAACTTCCCAAAACTGGTGAACACAGCCGAGTACTTCTGCTTTGTACTTTTTACACCCCTGACGGTCATACAGTAATGGTCATATGATAATATAGTCATATGGTCATACAGTCATGAATATATGGTCATATGATAATATAGTCATATGGTCATACAGTCATGAATATATGGTCATATGATAATATAGTCATATGATAATATAGTCATATGGTCATACAGTCATGAATATATGGTCATATGATAATATAGTCATATGGTCATACAGTCATGAATATATGGTCATATGATAATATAGTCATATGGTCATACAGTCATGAATATATGGTCATATGATAATATAGTCATATGGTCATACAGTCATGAATATATGGTCATATGATAATATAGTCATATGATAATATAGTCATATGGTCATACAGTCATGAATATATGGTCATATGATAATATATTCATATGGTCATTCAGTCATGAATATATGGTCATATTATAATATAGTCATATGGTCATACAGTCATGAATATATGGTCATATGATAATATAGTCATATGTTAATATAGTCATACGCCAATAGGAGTACACAACAGATATGGTGACAACTTCTGGAGATCATTATTGGAAATGTAGGTCTAACTTCCCAAGTGTTTCAGGTATTACAAGATTTAAGCACAAATAATAAAATCAAAATAAACAGAGGGTTACCATCACTTTTTTGACATTTATTTAATTAAAAATAAATGTGTGCTCTACAACATAAACTAGTGTTAAGTGTAGGGTAGAGCAGAAGTTCCCATACCACAAGTTCACAGTCACAGGGATCAAGAGTTGGGAAGCTCTGGGCTCCTAAAGCAACACAGGCTCTTACCAATGTCAATACACCTCTGCTTGGCTGTGTGCTGTCTGGAGTGCCAGTACTTCCAGTGCTTCAGCTGGTCTTCTCTGCACTTCTCCTCCCCGAACACCACCATCACCACACTCTGAAAGGAAGCATAGGGTCATCATAAGTTAGTTAACAAGCTCAGACCTGTGGGTAGGCTATAGACGTCTACAATCTACCCTCAGTAATGCCCAAACATAGTATATGCAAAGATTGCCTTAAAAATGCATACCAATCTAAAAGGCAACATTTAATGTTAAAGCTTGCTTGTTATTTCACACAGAAATTAAGTTATATCACATTGAGAATGTTTTGGGCAAATCTATGCTAATTAGTTTAGATATGAGGTCTTACCCTGACATTGCTAATTAGCATAGAGGTGTGATCTTACCCTGACTTTGCTAATTAGCATAGAGGTGTGATCTTACCCTGACTTTGCTAATTAGCTAAGAGGCGTGGTCTTACCCTGACATTACTAATTAGCTAAGAGGCGTGGTCTTACCCTGACATTACTAATTAGCTAAGAGGCGTGGTCTTACCCTGACTTTGCTAATTAGCTAAGAGGCGTGGTCTTACCCTGACATTACTAATTAGCTAAGAGGCGTGGTCTTACCCTGACATTACTAATTAGCTAAGAGGCGTGGTCTTACCCTGACATTACTAATTAGCATAGAGGCGTGGTCTTACCCTGACTTTGCTAATGGGATGCAACCCTTTGCTGTTGTCCATCTCCCTGAGGCTGATGGGATAGAACTGGCCCTTGTTGAGATACGTCATGGTTCCATCACCTGTCTTCTGACGCAGCGACTTGGACGCTTCCAGAGTGTATTCAAAATTATTCCTGACAGATAGAAAAATATTACTGACAAATAGATTTTGTATTTCCCTGCAGGAAAACAGTGGCATGAAATCCAGACACGCTTTGCTCTGACACTTCACTTTCTGAATTTACTTGCCTCTGGTCTGGATTTCAGGCTAATAAAAGAGTACCCTAGACATTTCCTGGGATAAAAAAACTTTTAAGTAAAAAATCAAATAATACCGTGACAGTATTTATGAATTCACAGTAAATAAGGTTCTAAACAATTTGGGTTATATTCCTTTGATAACAGAGTGGATTGCCACAAAAAAGCATTGCAGTGTCACAGAGGCCATGATAGCACTGAGTTTGGAAAATAGCTTTTACACTGAGGAATGCTGGTGATACCCAGCTGGCTGGGGTGAATGGGACTCTCTGGAGTTTCATATTGGAGGCCAAATGACAGCGTGTAAGGGATAACGGGCAGCCTTACCCTGGCGCCGTGTCAAAAGAGCTGTACTCCTCAGGCGTGATGGAGGCCATACGTAACTGAAGATCCCCCGGAAAGGAGAACACCTGCACCACACAATGAGGACAGAGAAGAGAGAAGATTTAGACAAACTAAGGCTGGGCTAAGGCTGGGGCTGGGCTAAGGCTGGGGCTCTCAGGGGTCTCCATGTTGCTCTCTCACTGTGTTTTACTTGTTCTCACACTCTTCTGTCCTTCGCTCACTCACACTCTCTTTCACACTCTCTCTTTTACACTGAAACAAACAGCTTTCTCATCCATCTTTCCATCCGTCCCTCCCTCCTCTGCTTCATGTGAAGGGGGATGTGTTGTAGTGTTATTCCTTTCCAAAGTAATTCCCCTCCAGGTTAAAGAGAAAAAGAAGACAGAGAAAGGGCCTGAGCTATTGTAGGGGGGAAATAGTACAGCACTTTATTGTGTGGGCTAGACAATGGCATAATAATACTATGGTCCACTATTTTGGCATGTTCAAATAAAACCAGGGAGGGCAGAGACCCACCAGTGGAGGCTTCAGAGTCTCAGGTGAAAGGTGTATTGTCTGACAGGGACAGAGAGATCTGAGAGTGGGGTTGTGGAGGAGGGTGGGGCTTTCAGAGTAGAGAAAAAGGCTATTGGATCCCTTGTGGTGTCTGTGTGCAGACCTCCTGGGAAGTGTCCTTGTAGGTCTCTGGGAAGGTGGAGTCAGGGGTCCGTGGCTGGGTGCTGGGGCTGTACTGGCTGTGGGTGAGCTGCCGGGCGAACTCCAGCGTGTGGCTGTCCGACTCAGAACAGTTGTTGGGGACAGTGACAGAGAAGCCGTGGGCGGGCACCTCGGTCTTCACGCTGGGATAGTTGGGCACGGTGGCAATGGACACCGTGACAGTGGTGTCTGGGGAGGGGAAGGGCCCCCCCCGCTTGGGGTCCTGGCCATGCAGCTGGTTGGGCAGGAGGATGTTGATGGGACCCTTCAAGAACTGGATCCGGCTGTCAGCAGATGCCATGGAACTCTCCTGTAGAGGGGCCATTAATGACCTGGAGAAATAACAAATAAAAGAGCAAGAAACATTTCTGTTAATTTAGAAATATTACAAGGACGCACACACACACATGCACAAACACACACACACACATGCACAAACACACACACGCATGCATGCACAAACACACGCATGCATGCACAAATGCACACACACATGCACAAACACACACAGCACATTTGCCCCCCGGTTGTCTGTAAAAGGGATGTTATACCTACATGTACCTTTTGTTGGGATCTGTGTCGGGGCCCAGGGAATCGGTCTTGGCCTGGGGTATTGTTCTCTTCTCCCGAGGCACCTGCATGGTTGGTAAACACAGCTGTGGTGAGAGTGACCACATCCAATAGAAGAACCATCTACACAGAGAACCACATCTGTTTCTGCTTTACAGGCTGGAAGTAAAGCTACTCTACTACTCTACTCTACTCATGACTAAGAGGCCGTATTACACCTGACATCAGTATTATCTCTATATAGTTAGTGTGAAACGTTTTTTTTGCTCCTTCAACGCTCTTCATTTGTTTCATTTGCTGTTGGACCTCAGCAGTGTCCTGATTTAGGCTGTTGGACCTTAGCAGTGTCCTGATTTGGGCTGTTGGACCTTAGCAGTGTCCTGATTTGGGCTGTTGGACCTCAGCAGTGTCCTGATTTGGGCATTGGACCTTAGCAGTGTCCTGATTTGGGCTGTTGGACCTCAGCAGTTTCCTGATTTGGGCTGTTGGACCTCAGCAGTGTCCTGATTAGGGCTGTTGGACCTCAGCAGTGTCCTGATTTGGGGGACCACTATTTGTATTTGTAATGTGTAATCTCTCCTGCATGTAGCCATTGCCTTCGTATCACACTTTTATGCTCCAGGAAACCGCGGCTCTTGGCCAAAGCTACCGAGGATACAGATTTAATCCTAAAGACTGATTCACATTGTTTTCAGCCATCCAATAGAAAGTATGTTGATAATAGGCTAGAATGCTTGTTTCAGTGGAGTGGTCAATTAGCGGTGGTGGTTATCCGCGGTCTGGTGTTACCTTGTAGTAGTCATAGAGGAGGCCCAGGGCAGCAGCACTGTCCTCATCTCCGTTAATACTCATCATGGCCTTTGTGGCAGCAGTCAGGGGGTTCTCCAGGAACGACTTCCACGCCTCGTCCTCGTTGGTGTAGGTCCTACGCTGACCGTACCCGGGGTCATTCTGCAACACCAGGACGGCCCTCTTACTGGAGACCAAGAGGAGAAAGAGGAGATGAAGAGGTAGGGATGATGCATAACATGTCAAGCTGCATGACTATAATCTGCACTTTTTAACTATGACTCACGTATCAAACGGATCTGCCAAACTGACAGCTTGAGTAGCCAATAGACTCACAGAGCAACAATCACTACCGGGTTCACAACTGACTATGAAATGTTAGAGAAATCAGCAATGTTGAGACCTGTTGTACAAGCATGTCGATTGTGCAAATCTCAGCAACTGGTGACATAAAAGCCTCTCAAAAAACAATGCTGTACTGGCTCTTCCAGTGTGATGGCTTATATTGACATATTCCTATTGGTTACCTGTGACTGTAGAGTTTCTCCTATTGGTTATGTCTATGTTATGTCTGTTCTTATTGGTTTCCTGCCTCCTGAAAGGGATCTAGCAACATTCCAGAGTTTGGTACAAATGGCTTGTTGATTTATTTTTAGAAAACCTGTTTGGGAACACTCATATTCTTATAATCATCATCATCATCATCAAAGTAGTCAAGCATAACTGACGTCATCCGAAGAAAAAAAACAGTAATGCTCTTTGCACAGTGTAAAACAATGAGACACTCAGGGTCGATTTGAAAGAGGAACAAAACTTCACCTTATGAGCATTTTTCGGGGACTTTATTAACAAAAGGGTCCAGTGTTATAATTTACTTAAAATTCTTATTTGCCAAGTAGTAATGAACAGGACATGAAAGTTTGCTACTTGGCCCACATCTCAGCAAAGTTTTGCTCAATAACGTTCTGGTAATCTAGTGAATTTAATGTAGTAGCCTAAAATGTATGGTTTGATTCTATGTAGTTAAAATATTAACGCATGTATTGTTATTTAAATCAATGTTTAATCTTTATTTTTAAACGATTATTTGACATGTATTTTTAAATTATATTACATTTATTTTACAAAAACTAACCGAGCCTCAGAGCTTTTATTTTCAGAACAATATTTATAGTGAAAACAATGGCGAGAGGACATGCAAGACTATGATTATTTACTGAATTCGTTAAATCTATTGCCTTAAATGAACAAACGGAATTAGTTCAATGTGTGAGATAATAAGAAACAACGCTTTTCTATCCTCAAACCTTAATTCACACGAAACCGTCTCCAGAATAGCACAAACTAAATTTACGGATTGATATCCTCTCGTATCCAAGCTATAGTTGCTACAGCAAATGTTTTAATGGTGAATGGTCAAGCTTAACTTATTATTAGTAATCCAATATCCAATTGTTTCTTTCAGAAAATGTTCCATGGGTCGAATTAAGGCGTTAGGGATTTGCAACCCGATAGATCCGTTATTCACTGGCAATAAAACTTGAAGATAGCCTACCTGCAATCCAGTGTTTGGACAATTGAATATTTTTTTCCCCCTGGAAAGTTCAAATGAGAAACCCAACTGCCTCAGATCGTATTTTGATCTTAAAGGAAACTACTTGGCGAACATTAAACAACTGTGAATATAATTAGAAAAGGCGTGTCTTTATTATGTATGTCAAATTATTTTGTTTATTTTTAATAGCAGCCTAATTAGGAATATATAATCCCTTTCCCAAATGAAATGTGTTCGTATTCTCTATCTGAGTCAAATAAATAATTCTGTCAAAATGAATTATATTTCAAGTGTCTACAGTGAAGAGAAGGCTTGCGTACATTGTTCCCCTGACTATAGAGGCCAACGCCTAACAGGTGTACGATTTCACTGGAGTCAACAGTCTCCTGTCATGAAAAAATACATTCATATATTTCCAATTTGAAGCAAATAATAAAAAAATAATGATTCGGTTTTTCACCATTCAACTTTAATTTGGTATAACTCGAATCCATTACGCTTCCAACAATGGACTAGGCATTAAATAGCCTACTGCATTCAACCCCTCAAATAAACATCTAGGGTAAATATACCCCATATATTCTACAAGCACAATTAAGGACTTTGTAAGGCGTGGTCCAAATAAATAATAAAAAAGTATTAGAAACAAAGTCTAACAACTAATCAGTTGATAAACCGCAGGTCAATAACACACCGGGCGCTGTAACGTAACTCAGAACATCAGCTAAAAGCACAACAGGTGGAGAGATACACCTGTACGCGGCAGGCTGGAACAAGTGAAATAGCGCTTGTAAGCCCTCAACCGCGCTCTCACGGATCCAAAGTATGATAAATAAAGAGATTGACTCATTGTCGTTTTGGCAGGCAAGCATGCAAAAAGTCAACTTTCCCACAGTCCATGGAACTTCCATTCGATTCCACCTGCGTCAGGTAAAGCATCTGAAAAACTCTGAAATAGCGACGGGTCATTTTGCCCAACAGTTGAGTTGGCTATTGCCTACCGTCTAAACTCAACACGTTGGTTCTGCTGGACTTGACGTGGTAACTGAAACACTTACCTGTCAGGCTCCTGTGACATCTCTGTTGGTGGAACTGGACTTTCTAGTTGGTTCTGTAAATCTGATCTGTCTTCTTAACGCAGGAAAACGCAATCACAACGCAGGATGAGGGCTACGGCAAAGTTGTCTCTGAACGAACGGGTTTTGTCGGCTTTTCTCGCTTTTTGGATTTAGAGTGAGAATATGCGGCCGGTTTTACCTGAGACGGGGCATTGGATTGGATTACAACGAGTAAGGGGCGGGGCACAGTTGTCAATAACATGTGTTGGTACTTTGTATTGGTCTACCTGTGGGCTTGTTAAGGAGCCAAAACATGAGCCAATGAGGAGCATATTGACATGCATAGGACTGTAACAGACTTAACGGTGACCCACACTGCATGCAGTGATTTGACTGTGGCCCACGAGCTAGCATCATTTGTAAAGAATTTGGGGAAAGAAAATGCTCAAGTCATAAAACAAGCAGCATAACTGCAAACGGACCGAATTCGCGTAATAATTATTTGTTTCTACATTAATCTTTAGACTTATATTGGTACCCTTTGCTCTCTGAAGAATACAAGCTGTAAATATACCATAAAGTATATTGTGGTATATTATGGTAAAGCTCACTTTACTCCAATGTAAATGTTTTGGAGATTATTGTTGGCCTACAGCCTCAAAACATCCACCTTTCACGCTCAGGCTTTAAATTTGGGATGTAAAAATGTTTCATACTCATCCCTCAGCTTTCTACCAAAACAGATTTTTTTTTTTGCCAAAATAGAGGTAGGCTTTGTTATTGTTTCAACTAAGGACTCTAGCTTTAAGATAACCGTCTAACTATATATCAACTGCCCGTTATGACCAGCTCTCACTCCATGGTAATGTTTACACTGCTTTAACAACTGCAGGCAAATGAAACACAAATATGAACATATAGAGTCAGGCTCTACAATGACGAACAGCTCCGGAATTTTTTTTGAGACCACTGCATCTTTTCCTTTCCTTTCCAAAAAAATTGAAAAGGAAGGTTTTGAGTGAAGAACAGAAGGGTTAAAATTAAGAGACCACAGCCAATTGAACGCTTCTCACTCAAAACTTTCCTTTTCAACTTTTTTGGAAAGGAAAGAAAAAGGCGCAGTGGTCTCAAAAAAGAATCCGGAGCTGTATATGTAGACAGATATTTAGCAATTATCCAAAACTATAATGACAATGTTATTAACAACAAAACAATTATTCAGTTTATACCGCTGTTGTAACCAGTAATGCCTGTTAATAGGGAATGTGTTGTTTGTATATGGGACATTTCTTTCTTGTCCATCTGAAAAGGGTTACAGTTAGCCCATTCGGTAGAGAATCTGACCTGTAACGATCTGTTGTGAACAAGGCAGTTGACCCCAGGTCATTGCTGTAACTACATCCTCAGTAAATGTTGCAAAAAGATTATAGGTAAAACTATAACTAATGAACTTTAAATGCTACATCTTTATTTGGGTAACTTAACAATTCTCACTGATCCATCTGGGCCCAATGCCTTTTCTGTAGACTTCTATTGACTTATTGATTGATTGATTTCCATACAGAGAATATATTTTGTCTGTAATCTCAACCCAGCTTTAATGGTGATAATAGTAAAATAGAAACATTGAGGGAAAATAAACAGCAGCTCTTCTTAGTCAGAGGGGGTTTGGAGATTCTATCGCATGATGCAAATCTAATCCAAAAGCTTGATGATAGAAAAACCAACAAGATACCTCACACACATCCTGTTCTATTCCGTTGGAAAGACACCTGCTTCTACCAGGAACGTGTTTTTTGTTTGCACTGAAGACATGGGATTAACCCACAGGCTTGGGATACAGGAGGGGGGATGGGGGGAGAAGGGATACACAGGGGAGGGAGGGATACACGGGGGAGGGAGGGATACACAGGGGAGGAGGGATACAGGGTGATGGAGGAAGGGATACAGGGCGGAGAGAGGGAGAGAGGGGAGGAGGCATATGGGGGGGGTACAGTGGGGAGGGAGGGATATAGGGGGGAGGGAGGGAGAGAGGGGAGGAGGGATACGGGGGGGGGATACAGGGGGGAGGGAGGGAGATATCCACTGTGTCCCGTCAAATGTGAAGATTAACCGGAGACACCCAAGGTGCTCATTCATTAGCAGAACAGGTCAATATGTTTTCCAGAGTGACACATGGGGGGGGGGGGGTGAAAACAAAACCTATAGCCCTCCTATAGAGAGTACTGCTGTATAGTGGGTTAGACCTATAGCCCTCCAATAGAGAAGACTGCTGTATAATGGGTTAGACCTATAGCCCTCCTATAGAGAAGACTGCTGTATAATGGGTTAGACCTATAGCCCTCCTATAGAGAAGACTGCTGTATAATGGGTTAGACCTATAGCCCTCCTATAGAGAGTACTGCTGTTTAATGGGTTAGACCTATAGCCCTCATAGAGAGTACTGCTGTATAATGGGTTAGACCTATAGCCCTCCTATAGAGAGTACTGCTGTATAATGGGTTAGACCTATAGCCCTCCTATAGAGAGTACTGCTGTATAGTGGGTTAGACCTATAGCCCTCCTATAGAGAGTACTGCTGTATAATGGGTTAGACCTATAGCCCTCCTATAGAGAGTACTGCTGTATAATGGGTTAGACCTATAGCCCTCCTATAGAGAGTACTGCTGTATAATGGGTTAGACCTATAGCCCTCCTATAGAGAAGACTGCTGTATAATGGGTTAGACCTATAGCCCTCCTATAGAGAGTACTGCTGTATAGTGGGTTAGACTTATAGCCCTCCTATAGAGAGTACTGCTGTATAATGGGTTAGACCTATAGCCCTCATAGAGAGTACTGCTGTATAATGGGTTAGACCTATAGCCCTCCTATAGAGAAGACTGCTGTATAATGGGTTAGACCTATAGCCCTCCTATAGAGAGTACTGCTGTATAATGGGTTAGACCTATAACCCTCCTATAGAGAAGACTGCTGTATAATGGGTTAGACCTATAGCCCTCCTATAGAGAGTACTGCTGTATAATGCTGACCATTAAGGTTATTCTACATGGGAGTGGGACACGTAGGAACAGTTTTCCAAAGACAAAAAAGAACATCTCAGCATAACAGACAATTTGTCATTTTGGAATTGTCTGGGCTTGAGTCTGTCAAAGCAACACTGAAAATACACTGTGGTTGTGTTATCCTTGTGAAATCATCTTGTGACTTTGTGGTCTTCAACTGTTAACTGCCCTTGATTCTTATCTATTTATTTAGTCTATTTCTCCCATTCCTTTCTACATCCCATTCCCATTTATTCATCTTGGAATACCTGACAGTTGGTAATAACAGCCCTCTATACCTCAGGCATTCTCCAACTTAACAGGATCTCATGTAAATGTCATGCAAATGAATCCACTTTTCCAGGCTTGCTAGCTCTTGTTTTTTGTTAAACCATACACAGTGGTGAGGGGTTTATTTAGTGTTGTCCAGCTCACATGACTGGGGAAGGTAATGTACTCAAGTAATTGACGAAGCTACGTAAACATGGGGATGAATACATGATGATATTTCTTCATATCCTATTTGAACAAAGCAACGGTGTCCCTATTTGAAGATCTTTATCAGACCAGTAATCTTCAAACAAAAAGATTAATGGCACACATCCAACAGACTGAAGAGGGGAGGGGGACACACTGAATGTGTTTCTGCCCAACAAACAGTCCTGAACATTTGGGTGAAATACAGGTATGAAGAAGCTGTTCAAATGAAGCACATCTGTCTTCAGAGCAAAATAACCCTGTAGTTTCAGAGACATTCAAGTTTTTTCATGAGGAAAGTAGTCCAGGGAACGAGCTCAGGCAAACATGATGACAAGGCCACACGGATCACGATGAGGTGTTTTGCTGATGCTCACCTGAGATGTTATCACACTGCTCTCTGTGCTTACAGTGCAAACAACAGAAGACAGTGAGGGTAAGACACGCCCAAATAGTAACACTAACCCCACCAGCCCGTGTGTGTGTGTGTGTGTGTGTGTGTGTGTGGGTGTGAGTCCAAGACCCTGGGATCCTTAATGGAGTGTGTTGTTGCTTCACACAACAGAGATGTTATTACTCTCAGCTGTGTGGAAGTGAGTGGGGATCTCAACCAACCCCAAGGATGAACCGTTATTAACAGCAGTGAAGCCATCTTAAACCTGGCACAGGTCCACCAGACCAGGAGGACATTGTAGAGGTTGTGTAGTAGTTAGATGATCAGTACTTGATATTACATTGTACAATGAGGCTGGTCCAGGCTGGGATTACAGTGTTTGTTCAAGCCCTGGGCTACAGTGGATATACTGGGACCAAGTGCATTGATCAAATATTGACACTTGCATTTATTACACACAACATAATCAAATAGTGACTGCCAAAGACTGTTAAAACAACACAAGAACAGAACAAGAACGGAACAAGAACAGAACAACAACAGACCAAGAACAACCCCAGAACAGACCAAGAACAGCCCCAGAGCAGACCAAGAACAGACCCAGAACAGACCAAGAACAACCATAGAACAGCACCAGAAGCACCATATAAATTCCAGTCCTACATCTCCTCTGTCGAGTCCTACATCTCCTCTGTCCAGTCCTACATCTCCTGTGTCCTATGCGCATCTTGCCAGAGGATGTTAATTAGCATTCTTACTAAAGGCATAATTGAACCTGGGGTTTCTTTTCGTTTGAAGAGCTTAATTTATTCATCTTACACACATGTAGTTGCAACATTCAGTACATTTTTTTGGTCTAGTAAATATTCTTTGGTAAGTTATTTCCTTATGGCAAGTGAAAAAAAAACTCACCCTGGAAATTACCAGATGTACTTTTTGCCATGAGTCTTTTGCCATCACATTCTCTCGGCAATCACAAAAAGCTTCTTTTTTTATCATACAATATAGCTCAGTAGTTTTTTGCTCATCTTCATTTTTGATGTCATGGAGGTTTTTTCATCCTCTTGTGCTCACAAGTTTGCCTTCTCGCCATCTGAGAAACACTTTGGGAGGGGTTGCATTATGTAGAGCAACAGCAACAGCAGTGAATCCATGTGCACTGCAAAACATGGCACAACGCTAAGTCGCCTTTCACTCAGATCAGAGTGTTATATACACTCAACATCAGTAATTAGTCAGCTATGAAAAACAGAAGTATAGAAACTAGCTTTTTAAGATTAGCACAAACTATTTACATGTACTATCAGGCTCTGCTGACCAGTGGATACTGTTTCCCAGGTAGTAAGATGGAGACATTTAGGGTCAATCTGGCTAATAATGGCTAAAACTGATGGACAAACAGCATCCATTTCTGCTTTAATGCAGCATCATGGGTGATCATTTGCATTGGGAGGATAATTTAAAAAAAAATGTTATTGGTGATTAACACTGTTCTGTGTACTGAATATTTTGATCCTACACAGAAAAATATAAAAAGTGAATTCCCTGCATTGCTCAGAGCAAAATGTTTGCTTTATACCGATCCCACTTTGTTCAGTTGGTAGAACGTGATACTGGCATTGCCAGAGTTGTTGATTCAATTCCTCTAGGGGAACCAGTATGAAACAAATGGTATGAAAATCTACAATGTTACTAAAATATAAAAATAAGTATAGATAAATAGTATTGATTGGTCTCAATGTTTTCTTTACAAGGAAAAAAAAACTTTAAAACAATATTATCTTCAGAATTATCTTAAGATAATAATATTATGTTTAGGATACAATTAGCTCAGTACTTCTATGTATTTCAAACAGTCAATAAAGTGTTCCAATTAGTGTTGAATTTGGTTGTTACACAGGAGTAACTGTATCTCACTGTGTCTGGCCCTAGTCAGAAAAATGTTAACCCTAAATACATAAAACTTTCAACATGTGAGATGAACTTTGAGAGTCAAGCATCCAAACCGTTAGAGGGTAAGATAGAACATAGCATGACAACAGAAGTAACCCGAGCAGGTTTCTCCAACAGGCTCAGACATTTCCACGGCCTGATGTCACTCTGCATGCTTATTCAAATCCGCCTCTACTCTGATCTCAACCTTAGAACACTAAGGGAGCCACCTCAGAAGTCATAACATGGATAGAGGACTTTAGACAGGTTCACCAGAGACTCACCTATGGTACTGTGGAACCTGGGGCTGGATAGCTACAACACTAACCTTAGCACTCCAAATATCTGGTGCAACGAGTTGCTGGGTGCACCCGGTTTCTCTCTTTACTCTGTGTGAACTGTGCCACTATTGTAAAGAATATAACAGTAAACATATCCATGAATATCTCCGATTCACCAACATAGCTTTGATTATAGTAATATAGGGATGTTAGCAATTTAATTCTAATGTGACCTGTTGGAGATGGTGATTGTTCTCTAATATGACCTGTGGGAGATGGTGATTGTTCTCTAATGTGACCTGTGGGAGATGGTGATTGTTCTCTAATGTGACCTGTGGGAGATGGTGATTGTTCTCTAATGTGACCTGTGGGAGATGGTGATTGTTCTCTAATGTGACCTGTGGGAGATGGTGATTGTTCTCTAATGTGACCTGTGGGAGATGGTGATTGAACACTAATGTGAATGATGTCACTTGTTTCTACCTCTGCTTCTGTCTGATTTTAACGTATATTGGACGTTCCATTCTTCAAACCCCCACAGAAGTACATTACATTGGTGGTAGGTGTTTTGACATGTTTTTAGTTGTAATGACACAACCATTAATGATGTAACAAAATGTATAACTGTAAAGCTTCATGCAGTGTGCAAGAAGTGACAGTCAACTAATTTGTAAGAAACTGGTTCGATGTTTATAGATGGATGCCTGCTTTAGGAATGCCGGCAAACAGAGCATACTGCATTCCAGTTTGATTGTGAGATTTCAACATGTTCTTGAACAAACTGACACTTATTTTGGTTAGAAACACGTTGTAAGACTTTTCTGTAAGACTAACCCTGTTGTTCCCTGTGGCTCTGGTGTTTCATTGTATTAAAGAACTGTAGTATCTTTACTTTTCCATTCAAACATGACGTAGCCTGTTCTACTGTATTCATGTTTCTTTCTGGATCTTTCAGGTTCGATTGTGATAATCCAAATCATTTAATATCTGAACAATGTATTACCTTTTAGAAATATCCTCCCACTGTAGAATTTGATTGAAGCTACTATTCTCTTTTTTAGCTATTCCAGATCGAGAGAGGAGTGTGCAGGTGATGGTAGCCCAATGATACTTGCCCCATCTCTGTAATTATATACAAAACAAAGCCAATTAAATCACATTTCCATATCAGCTTTAAGAACAAGGTCTGGAGTTGTTAGATACTGCTGCATGAGGCAACATCTAAACACTTTCTGTCTTTTCTCACTGTGGAGTACTTACTGTGTTCTTCTGTGAACAATATCATATTTTATATACCAAAACAGATGTTATATCCTACTGTTACCAATGATGTCAACATAAAGACACAGAACATTCAACAAATCTTTTGTTTAATTCAATATAGACTGTAGATGCAGCAATGACTAAGCATTTCATCTTTGTCATTAGTTCCATATTGAGCAGATTCTTGATGAAGAATTTGAAGTTCATTACCATTTATACAAATTATCTGCTATCAGCTATTTAAATTCAGAAAACAATATATATTTACCATATATTAATACAATAAAATACATATTACACTACATATAAATTTTCTGTAGATTTCTACTCAGACAACCACTTGAGAACTGAGAGTTCATAACCTCTGGTGTCGACCAACAGCAGTCAGGAAGTTTTATGTTAAGCAAGATGTTTTCTTTGATGGTTTGTGTTAGGGAAGAATTGTGTTCTTTGAAGGTTTGTGTTCTTAGAAGATTTGTGTTACGAAATAATTCAGCTGCTTGAAGGTTTATGTTTTGGAAGAATTATGTTCTCTGAAGGTTTTTGTTTGGAAAGAATTGTGCTGTTTGAAGGTTTTTGTTAGGGAATAATTCTGCTGTTTGAAGGTTTGTGTTAGGGAAGAATTCTGCTGTTTGGAGGTTTGTGTTAGGGAAGAATTGTGTTCTTTGAGGGTTTGTGTTTGGGAAGAATTGTGTTCTTTGAAGGTTTGTGTTTGGGAAGAATTCTGCTGTTTGGAGGTTTTTGTTAGGGAAGAATTGTGTTCTTTGAAGGTTTGTGTTTGGGAAGAATTGTGTTCTTTGAAGGTTTGTGTTTGGGAAGAATTGTGTTCTTTGAAGGTTTGTGTTTGGGAAGAATTGTGCTGTTCGGAGGTTTGTGTTAGGGAAGAATTGTGTTATGGGAAGGTTTGTGTTTGGGAAGAATTGTGTTCTTTGAAGGTTTGTGTTTGGGAAGAATTGTGCTGTTCGGAGGTATGTGTTAGGGAAGAATTGTGTTATGGGAAGGTTTGTGTTAGGGAAGAATTGTGTTATGGGAAGGTTTGTGTTAGGGAAGAATTGTGTTATGGGAAGGTTTGTGTTAGGGAAGAATTGTGTTCTGGGAAGGTTTGTGTTAGGGAAGAATTGTGTTCTGGGAAGGTTTGTGTTAGGGAAGAATTGTGTTCTGGGAAGGTTTGTGTTAGGGAAGAATTGTGTTCTGGGAAGGTTTGTGTTAGGGAAGAATTGTGTTCTGGGAAGGTTTGCACTACAGAAGGTAGGTGTTTTAAGTCACCAAACATGTCCGCCCTGTCTTGTCCGGTTTGGCCTCTTTTTCAAACCAATCAAGTTTTGTTTCGCAGAGATTTCTGAAAGCCTTGTGGGTGTGTGTGTAATGCACTGATTTGCTATCTAAAATGAAATTACGTTTGAGGAAGTAATGTTTTATTTAACACTACAATCATCATATCTCTGACAATTTAGCAACTTGTCAGATCTCTACCTTACCTTATCTCTATTTAAGATTAACATTCATTAGGGGGCCAATCAATTATTATTATTTAAATACCGACCGTTCTGTAATTATCAAAGAAAGTCACATCTTTTTCAGACTCTCAAGTAAACAAAGTAGCAACTGGAGAAACCAACAGAGAGACACAATGCATAAGGAATGATAGTTACATAAATATTAATTTCACTAGAAGGTTTGCAAGAGGACAGTGGTTGTTCCTTGCATTACAGGATCTCCTAATTCAATAAATTGCACAAACACAGACCTACATGTTTGTTTTTCAGTCCTTTAGGGGAGCAGAAATCCATATTCCCTATTCCATAACCTTGATTCTCTTCCTAATGTTGAACCTAAACCTTACCATAACCTTGATCTCAATAACCCTGAAGCCTAAACTCAAACTTCCATTAACGACTGAACCTAAACCTAACCCATGATGCCTAAAACCTCAATTATTATGCAATGCCCAACTGTTTGTTTCACCCCAAACATAACCCCTAAGCCAGAAATCAAAATGTTTCTAGTAGGGAGAGCTTTTACTATCTTAGTGGGGACACACATGGACAGACCTGGATCCCCACACACAGTAGAACTGGCCTGATCAGTTGAAGTGTGTCTACAGCTGCTTCAGTTGACTGATGTGTGTGCACACCATTTATATCTGTTTGTCTGATGTTGCATGTGTGTGTAAGTATGTGTGTGTGTAAGTATGTCTGTGTGTGTGTGTGTGTATTTTTGCATGTGCCTGTAAGTGTGGATGTGTGTAAGTGTGGATGTATGTAAGTATGTGTGTGTGTGTGTGTTTTTGCATGTGTCTGTAAGTGTGTGTGTGTGTAAGTTAGAAGCGGACAGGTGGGCGTATGGGAAGTGATAGAGAGGGAACATATCCACTCAGGAGAGGCTCTCTGGGCACGTAGGAACAAGCCAAGCAGAGTTTCTGTTGTGCCGCTGCCAAATTCAGCAGGTTGATTACTGTCGTCTTCACGTGCAAACAAAGGAAACACCGCCGTTTTCTGAAAGCTACTTATCCCTTGTCTTTGTCTGGGGCCTCACATGAGGACACAGTACAGTGAAGAGAGCAACCGTCAAAAGAGCAGAGCTAAATCACAGGCGTTAAGGGCCAATACAGAGGCCCGAACCATTCATCTTACAGCAGTTCAGACAGAGGCAGGCAGAGGTGTCACATGTTCCATTATACAGACTTAATGTCTTAGTCACATGTGTAATAGAAAGTAACATCCCACATGTAGCTCTCAACAGGCACCTTACATGCCACAATGTGTGCTTAGGAATCTTTCCCACAATCCCTGGACGTGTGATACAGAACACCAAGGAACCATTCCAAGATGAGGCTGTTTCTTATTCTCGCTTTTCAAAAATAAAGAACTAAAATTCATGGAACAAGCTTATATTTTACTTTGTTTTTGTGACCTCAAAAAAAGAAGAAAAAACTCAGGGCCTATTAATGTAAACCAGGTAAATTATCTATCTTCAAGTTAATGGGGATTTTGGCAAAAAACTGCGTGACCTTTCAGTAGCCCATCAAGTTTAACACATTTGTCTTATTTTTCCACACTGAAAAAATGACTACTATTCCTCCACAAAGCATTGTTTTACTACACTGTAATCTAATGATGCCCTTTTCAAACTGGTCTGAAGTCCCCTGGGTTTACTGTGCCTTAATAAGGGATTAGATCTAATGCCACCATCTTGTCAATCTGAAGGGAAAAGGGTTTGGAGGCCAATTAGAATGACAAGCCATGCAGTCAGGGTGGAACAACCCAGATGAAAACACAAGAGTTTCACTTGAACCTGAGCCAGTCCCTTAACCCTGCTGGTGAAATACACATGTAAAGGTGTGTTTCAGATGCCTCCAGCGTATTGGCTGTGTGTGTGTGGATTAGTGTGTGTCCTTGCTTTACTAAAAAAATCCCTCAAAAGATGGTAAAACACAAAGAATGTCAGCTTGTGGGGACATTTCACTGCTCCCCAGGAGAACAACTGACATTTTCTAGCTTAGGGGTTAAATGCATGTGAAGATCTATCATTGCCTTGGCTGTTGTGGATGGACATGTATGAAACAGTTTGACTCAGTGACTACCTTTCATGGCATTGTAGCATGGAAACTGCTGTGTGGTCATGGAAGCTGCTGTGTGGTCATGGAAGCTTCTGTGTGGTCATGGAAGTTTCTGTGTGGTCATGGAAGTTTCTGTGTGGTCATGGAAGTTTCTGTGTGGTCATGGAAGCTTCTGAGTGGTCATGGAAGCTCTTCAGCACTGGGCAAATGCAGCTAGAGCAGAAGTTGTGTTCTACGAGAGACAAATATTGTCAAGTCTGTTGCATGTGAATCAATACTGTTCTACACTTCTATACATTACCTTTTACCTTGATATAACTTGGTATCCTCTTAGTTTGAAAGGTGGGTGGATAGTTTGCAAACATTGTGCTTGTTTAAAATTAATATTTTGTCTGGTTTCCTGAATGCTCCTGGCATTGTTGTTGGGACAACCACAGAGATCTGCGCACACTGGGAGTTGATTGCGACATGGACCAGGTCTTCAACCTCTGTATGGAGCAGGCCTTTGACCTCTATATGGGGCAGGCCTTTGACCTCTATATGGGGCAGGCCTTTGACCTCTATATGGGGCAGGCCTTTGACTTCTATATGGAGCAGGCCTTTGACCTCTATATGGAGCAGGCCTTTGACCTCTATATGGGGCAGGCCTTTGACCTCTATATGGACCGGGCCTTTGATCTCTATATGGACCGGGCCTTTGATCTCTATATGGACCAGGCCTTTGATCTCTATATGGACCGGGCCTTTGATCTCTATATGGACCGGGCCTTTGATCTCTATATGGATCGGGCCTTTGCTGACAAACTGCTTAAGTGTCAGCCCCACATATTACGACTGAACAGGGTTGGTTATCAGTGCAAACTTAAATAGTGATAATTAGGAGTCAGAGTCAGTCAGAGTCAGTCAGAGTCTGTCAGAGTCTGTCAGAGTCAGTCAGAGTCAGTCAGAGTCTGTCAGAGTCTGTCAGAGTCTGTCAGAGTCAGTCAGAGTCAGGCTGAGTCAGGCTGACTCTGTTGTCACCATTGTCTTACATCAGATAGCATGACGGCCATCTGTACTGATCCTCTGATAACAGTCAGATACACAAAAGATAACTCAAAGTAGTCTGGCCAGAGTGTGAAAGTAAACCAAAGTCCACTGAAACCTCTTCATGCTCAAAGGCTGTGAGATGATGGCAGAACTCTGTGAGTTCGTGTTTTTAAATATCAGAAACATAAGACACTTAGCAACATCCATGGACTAAACTGCCTGTACAGAAATCTAATATATGGCCACATACAATAAAAGACAACATACATTCATACATAAAAAAATAGCCAATTCTTGTATATTTTGACATATACGTACATATACACTCACCTAAAGGATTATTAGGAACACCATACTAATACTGTGTTTGACCCCCTTTCGCCTTCAGAACTGCCTTAATTCTATGTGGCATTGATTCAACAAGGTGCTGAAAGCATTCTTTAGAAATGTTGGCCCATATTGATAGGATAGCATCTTTCAGTTGATGGAGATTTGTGGGATGCACATCCAGGGCACGAAGCTCCCATTCCACCACATCCCAAAGATGCACTATTGGGTTGAGATCTGGTGACTGTGGGGGCCATTTCAGTACAGTGAACTCATTGTCATGTTCAAGAAACCAAGTTGAAATTATTCGAGCTTTGTGACATGGTGCATTATCCTGCTGGAAGTAGCCATCAGAGGATGGGTACATGGTGGTCATAAAGGGATGGACATGGTCAGAAACAATGCTCAGGTAGGCTGTGGCATTTAAACGATGCCCAATTGGCACTAAGGGGCCTAAAGTGTGCCAAGAAAACATCCCCCACACCATTACACCACCACCACCAGCCTGCACAGTGGTAACAAGGCATGATGGATCCATGTTCTCATTCTGTTTACGCCAAATTCTGACTCTACCATCTGAATGTTTCAACAGAAATCGAGACTCATCAGACCAGGCAACATTCTTCCAGTCTTCAACTGTCCAATTTTGGTGAGCTTGTGCAAATTGTAGCCTCTTTTTCCTATTTGTAGGAAAAATGCTTTGCTGCATACCTCGGTTGTAACGAGTGGTTATTTCAGTCAAAGTTGCTCTTCTATCAGCTTGAATCAGTCGGCCAATTCTCCTCTGACCTCTAGCATAAACAAGGCATTTTTGCCCACAGGACTGCCGCATACTGGATGTTTTTCCCTTTTCACACCATTCTTTGTAAACCATAGAAATGATTGTGCGTGAAAATCCCAGTAACTGAGCAGATTGTGAAAGACCGTCCCGTCTGGCACCAACAACCATGCCATGCTCAAAATTGCTTAAATCACCTTTCTTTCCCATTCTGACATTCAGTTTGGAGTTCAGGAGATTGTCTTGACCAGGACCACACCCCTAAATGCATTGAAGCAACTGCCATGTGATTGGTTGATTAGATAATTGCATTCATGAGAAATTGAACAGGTGTTCCTAATAATCCTTTAGGTGAGTGTATGTACATGTGTAGATCAAACCAAATAAATGTTTACAACATACATGATCATATAAGACATGTAAGTTATATATATATACGTACATGTGTAGATCAAACCAAATAAATGTTTACAACATATATGCTCATATAAGACATGTAAGTTACATACATATATTGCCATATATTACATTTCCATATGGGTGTAGTTGTGGTATGCAAAGTCAAAATAATCAGAAAAGCATGTAATTGTATTATAATGGCTTAAGTACCAATATAAAGAGAGGGGAAAATAGTTTATTTACACAGTATTTGTGTCCAAAACGTTACCCGTGCTTACAGTAGCCCCACGCCATGGCATCAGTGACAACAATTATTCTAACTGTAGGCACGAAACTTCTGTTTTGATTTGCTCATCCCGGAGCTGTTCAGCGGGAAACTGGGAGATATTCCACTCCAGGCAGGAATCCTGGTTGCTTTTTTGTATCTGAACAGACAAGATGTTTCTGTACAGAATTTACCCTGCTGCTGACATCAGCAGTTATAAAAACAATGAAGACAAGACAGTAAATGACAGGTTTTAGACCAGGATGCTGTCCTTTTATTGAGTTACTACAACAACATCTTTGATCAATTATACTGTCAATGCCTTGGATGCTAAAATGAGCTATGGTGCCCTAATTGAACATGTTCCCTCTTACAATTATCTTCATATTTTTGGCTTGATGATGTCATTTAAAATACATGTTTCTGAATTAGTAAGCAATCTCAAATTCAAGGTCAGTGTACTTTACAGAAATAGAACATGCCTACCATTTTATAATATAAATAACATTGTCCAGGCTTCTTTCATGTCAGTTTAGGATTATACTGGAATCTTATTAAAATGCCTACAGTGGCATCTATACTAAAACTATTGGATGCAGTATATCACTGGCTCTTTGTTCTATCTCTAGTGAACATTTTGGGACACAGCTTGGATTTTACTCGAAAATGTAGAGTTTAAGTTCAGTGTACTGTATGTAATAATAGAACAACATGCTTTTCTGCAAAACCCTCATTTAGAATCCTCCAGAATATCTGACATCAGTGATTGTAACGATCGTAGGGATCATTCCAGTCCGTGTTTTAGTTTTGGTTTTGTCATGTCCTTATTTGGTCCCCCCTTCCTGTCTTCCCTCAGATAATTGGTTCCATCAGTCACACCTGAGTTTCTACCCACCATGTGTCCCATTTCCTTGTTTACCTGTGTATTTAGTGGTCTTCTCCTCCAAGCCCCTGTCGGTAATTGTTTGTCCTTAGACACTGTAGGTTGTTGTTGTTGTTCTTCTTCTTCTTCTTCTTCTTCAAGATTATTTAGATAAAAACGTACCTCTTTGAGAGTCTCTGTGCCTCCTGCGCCTAATTTCTAGCCTACGCAGCCATTACAGAATAATCAACCCAAAGAAAGGAAGTAGCGGGTAGACACCCAAACCCTGATCTGAGGCCCTCAGTCTCCCAGAGTCCAGCCTGGCCCGCTGTCGCCCGCCCAGAGTCCAGCCTGGCCCGCTGTCGCCCGCCCAGAGTCCAGCCTGGCCCGCTGTCGCCCGCCCAGAGTCCAGCCTGGCCCGCTGTCGCCCGCCCAGAGTCCAGCCTGGCCCGCTGTCGCCCGCCCAGAGTCCAGCCTGGCCCGCTGTCGCCCGCCCAGAGTCCAGCCTGGCCCGCTGTCGCCCGCCCAGAGTCCAGCCTGGCCCCATTGCACACATACAGTTTACTGTATAGAGAGCCCTCTGTAATTACCGTGCCCCTACTGTCACCTTTGGAGGGGTGGTCCACCATGCCCCTACTGTCACCCCTGGAGGGGTGGTCCACCATGCCCCTACTGTCACCCCTGGAGGGGTGGTCCACCATGCCCCTACTGTCACCCCTGGAGGGGTGGTCCACCCTCAGCTCCAGTGCCCGGTCCTGCTCCGGGGGCGGAGCCCTACTCTGCTCCAGCGTCCCGTCTCGCCTTGGGGGCAGAGCCTCCTGCCCAGGCACCTCCAGCTTCCCTGGCACCACCTCCTGGCCTGGCGTCATCTCCTGGCCTGGCACCATCTGCTCTGCTGGCGTTGCCTGCTGTCCTGGCTCCCCCTGCAGGCCTGGAGGTCTCTGCATGTTAATCGCCTGCAGCACCAGACCCTGCCTCGCCTGCCTCGCCTGCCTCGCCTGCCTCGCCTGCCTGCCTGCCTGCCTGTCTGTCATCACTAGCAGGTCTCCGTGCCTCCTGCTCCTACACAGACATTAAACTCATCAAAATTAAAATGGCACATTACAGAAAATGAACAAATGAATTGGTAATACTAGAAATATCTAGGGTGGTTAATAAGCTAGGTTAAATTGAGCAATTTGAGTTATTATGCCGCACTAATGTGGAGTGAGCCTCAAGAAGTAGAGATCAAGATGAAGAACCTGGTGTCTTTTTCAGAGTTTAGAACATAGTAATGGTTTGATTTAAAAACCAGGCGTTTGAAGAATAGAAACACAAAAATGGAAAAAAATGTCCCAGTAATTACAGAGGGCAGCTGAAATCATCAGGTATCATCTTGATCTGTAACACAACCAACCTTTCAAGCCTGGTACTCCTTAGGTGTGGGCCAAGACCTCATGTCCTCCTAAGTTAAAACAGGGCAGGAGACAGGGACAATTTTGAAAATGCATTTCTTAGATCTACAAGGATTTACAATGGAGAATGAGAACTGACCCTACTCCCCCAGCAGAATAATATAGCAGCGTAAGACCTTGGGGCTGAGGCAGGGGGGGTAAAGACTTTTCCTGGGATCTTGTCATTGTCCAATTCTGTGTTCTCATGAACTAGTCCATCCTCTAAAATCCAACAACTGTCTTGTCTCTTTTAATAGTTAGTATCACACACCAACTCGTTGGGTTAGTCTTTTGTTAAGGATCACCTGTCAAACCAGCCACCCAGACTGACAGGTTGGTTACGGCCCATCCCAGGGAAGAGGAGATCTAAATCACTGCACCCAACAAAGGTACAGCCAACTGCCACCAAGGTTAAATGTTATGGTCTAATCATAGTATGTTGATCAGAATAGGTCCCATTAGTGTTGGTACCCAGCCCCAGTTACAGGGTTAGGTCACAACATTAAAGTGGGTAGAGTGGGTTTAGAGGGTAAAGAGGGTAGATGGGTAAAGTGTAAATGTCCCAGTTCTACCATGGCCTGTTTATCTCTCTGACATGTCACCCATGTCTGTGACCAACCAATGCAGATCTGTATTCCCATTCATGTGACATTCATAGATTGTGAGGGCCTAGTTCATTTCAGTTGGCTGCTTTCTTTATATGAAATGTTATGAATCTGTATAATATTTCAAATAATTCTCATGTTTAGTGTAACAACCTGTTGGTCACCATCTGGCCATGTGAGGAAACCAGTCAACTCATTATCTGCCTAAAGGGAAAACCACATGAGGAATACACTTTAAAAGCATCTAGGAGTAATATCTCCATTATAGCATCCTGGACTATACGTGCCCCAACATGCCGTTACCAAAGAATCTGACAACAATTTCATGGTTTTTTTAGGGATCATGTGACACTCTGTCATTCCCTGATTGTTCGGAGTGAACTTTCTATTCAGGAAGTTGTTGGTTTTGTTATGCTCCAGTGCTCTCACAACCCTAACCCAAACCCTAACTCTAATCCTAACCCAAACCCATACTGTACAAAGCTGTGTAAATCTTCACATTTATTTCACGTTTATTTAAAACAATTACAAACTCAACACAAACAACAGATACCCTTGGGGCTATTCTATTTGCATTAAGCTCTTAACATATTAAAGCCACATACAAGAATCAACAACAACCCGACACCTGTATATCCATAATGATGACACCATTTCCAGCACACAAAGACCAGTGCATCATTATCTCAACCAGTTATCCTCTGGCTTCTGAGTTGTCACTAAAACACACATATTCTACTTTAATACTACATTTGATTAACAGCCATCAGCAGAAGAAGAGATGCGTTACTCGCTGTGTTTTTTTTCATCCAGTTTTGGATGATCTGTGATGACTTCACATTAAACAAGAATAATACAAATTGGCCCCAAACTGTCTCACCTTAATGTAATCTTTGATGGAGTCACTCACCAGACCAGAGGGTTGAGAAACCATGTAGTATGTGTGATTGGCCAGGAGAGGGCGACACATGATAACATAATTTTTTGCTAACACGCTAAATAGAACTCATTACCAATGTGCTACACCCAGACATACTACACCCAGACATACTATACCCAGACATACTACACACTGACATACTACACCCAGACATACTACACCCAGATGTGCTACACCCAGACATACTATACCCAGACATACTACACCCAGATGTGCTACACCCAGACATACTACACCCAGACATACTACACCCAGACATACTACACCCAGATGTGCTACACCCAGATGTGCTACACCCAGACATACTACACCCAGACATACTATACCCAGACATACTACACCCAGATGTGCTACACCCAGACATACTACACCCAGACATACTACACCCAGACATACTACACCCAGATGTGCTACACCCAGACATACTACACCCAGACATACTACACCCAGACATACTACACCCAGACGTGCTACACCCAGACATACTATACCCAGACATACTACACCCAGATGTGCTACACCCAGACATACTACACCCAGACATACTACACCCAGACATACTACACCCAGATGTGCTACACCCAGATGTGCTACACCCAGACATACTACACCCAGACATACTATACCCAGACATACTACACCCAGATGTGCTACACCCAGACATACTACACCCAGACATACTACACCCAGACATACTACACCCAGATGTGCTACACCCAGACATACTACACCCAGACATACTACACCCAGACATACTATACCCAGACATACTACACCCAGACATACTACACCCAGATGTGCTACACCCAGACATACTACACCCAGACATACTACACCCAGACATACTACACCCAGATGTGCTACACCCAGACATACTACACCCAGACATACTACACCCAGACATACTATACCCAGACATACTACACCCAGACATACTACACCCAGACATACTACACCCAGATGTGCTACACCCAGACATACTACACCCAGACATACTACACCCAGACATACTATACCCAGACATACTACACCCAGACATACTACACCCAGATGTGCTACACCCAGACATACTACACCCAGACATACTACACCCAGATGTGCTACACCCAGACATACTACACCCAGACATACTACACCCAGATGTGCTACACCCAGATGTGCTACACCCAGATGTGCTACACCCAGACATACTACACCCAGACATACTACACCCAGACATACTACACCCAGACATACTACACCCAGATGTGCTACACCCAGACATACTACACCCAGACATACTACACCCAGACGTGCTACACCCAGACGTGCTACACCCAGACATACTACACCCAGACATACTACACCCAGATGTGCTACACCCAGACATACTACACCCAGACATACTACACCCAGACATACTACACCCAGACATACTACACCCAGATGTGCTACACCCAGACATACTACACCCAGACATACTACACCCAGACATACTACACCCAGACGTGCTACACCCAGACGTGCTACACCCAGACATACTACACCCAGACATACTATACCCAGACATACTACACCCAGACATACTACACCCAGACATGCTACACCCAGACGTGCTACACCCAGACATACTACACCCAGACATACTACACCCAGACATACTATACCCAGACATACTACACCCAGACATACTACACCCAGACATACTACACCCAGATGTGCTACACCCAGATGTGCTACACCCAGACATACTATACCCAGACATACTACACCCAGATGTGCTACACCCAGACATACTACACCCAGACATATTACACCCAGACATACTACACCCAGACATACTACACCCAGACATACTACACCCAGACATACTACACCCAGACATACTATACCCAGACATACTACACCCAGACATACTACACCCAGACATACTACACCCAGCCTTTTCAGCCAAACAAATATTCAAACAAAACACAGACTACAGTCAGCAGTTTGGAAGTAAGTTGAGGACACATTAGAGAACTTGGTGTCACATTCTGAATGGCTTTATGGACCAGTCTCGGCTTGACCCTGTCAGATTGTCGTGTCATGTGTCACTGTTTCAATTCTCTGTGGAAATCAGTGTCAGCCTTTAAGAAGTGACCATCAGTTCCTCATAAAAGAGCCACTGTTTGAAATGAGGCCTCTTTAAGGTCCAGGGGCCTTTGTCTGTTCAAGTCTCATTTCCCGAAGAGCAAATAATCATTGTTTCCATATATCAATGAATCCATAAACAGACACACACACACACCAACACACAAACACACACACACACGCCAACACAAAAACACACACACCAACACACTAACAAACACCAACACACCAACACACACAAAAACACCACAGAGATGGTTAGAAGACGTAACTGTGAGAAGAAAGTCTTGTGTGTAAATCATTATTGAAGGCATTCACCACTTCTTCAAGATAGACCAGCCGGTTCGGTCTACCTAAAGTGACCACTAAAACACCAAGATGGCCTCATTGGAGCTGCTCATGATGAAGAAAACACACACGGACACACCCAGACACGCACAAACACACACACACACAGAACAACACAGACACACACATACACAGACACGAGCACACACACAAACAGTCACAGATGCACATACACACCAATACAGACACACACACACACACACCAAGACAGACACACACACACCAATACAGACACAAACACACACCAAGACAGACACACACACATACCCAGACATGTCATTAAATATTTAACTCTTTCCATCCCCCCGTTGCAGCCTGCCTCCTGCCTCATGCCTCCTGCCTCCTGCCTTCTGCCTCCTGCCTCATGCCTCCTGCCTCCTGCCTCATGCTAATGTGCTGCTAGTCCACCTTGGAATACCTCTTTAAGATCCCTCTCTTCCCCAGTCTTTCATCTTTTCAAAGGAGGAGAATATTGATCTATTTACAGCTACACATGCTGGATCACAGGAGCTACATTAATCACACTCTCAGAACAGAGAGCAGACATTCCTCTGACATGCTAATTGGCAATGTTAACACACATGGCGTTATTACTATTGTGGCTGTTTGGAGGGCTGAATGAATAATCCTCATCTAAACCCTGACCACAACAATGAATTATCCTCATCTAAACCCTGACCACAACAATGAATTATCCTCATCTAAACCTTGACCACAACAATTAATTATCCTCATCTAAACCTTGACCACAACAATGAATTATCCTAATCTAAACCTTGACCACAACAATTAATTATCCTCATCTAAACCTTGACCACAACAATTAATTATCCTCATCTAAACCTTGACCACAACAATGAATTACCCTCTTCTGAACCCTGACCACAACAATGAATAACCCTCTTCTGAACCATGACCACAACAATGAATAACCCTCTTCTGAACCATGACCACAACAATGAATAACCCTCTTCTAAACCCTGACCACAATAATGAATTACCCTCTTCTGATCCTTGACCACAACAATGAATTACCCTCTTCTAAACCTTGACCACAACAATGAATAACCCTCTTCTGAACCATGACCACAACAATGAATAACCCTCTTCTAAACCCTGACCACAATAATGAATTACCCTCTTCTGATCCTTGACCACAACAATGAATTACCCTCTTCTAAACCTTGACCACAACAATGAATTACCCTTATCCAATCTCTTTAAAAGTCATCCTTAATGGGGATAAATCAGAGTTGGAACAGTCCATGGATCTTAGTTTCAACCTCATTGTATTTGGAGACTAAACTAACTCTAACATTGGGAAGTAGTTTACACACAGCAAAGCTACATTATTGAAATGCTTTTACATGTCAAATCGAAACAAGGGGACAAGGGGGAGAGAAGGGGAGAGAGGGGGAGAGAGGGGGAGAGAAGGGGAGAGAAGGGGAGAGAGGGGGAGAGAGGGGGAGAGAGGGGGAGAGAGGGGTGTGGCAGAGCCCAGCTGGAGGCCTGGTCAGTGGCTGGACACCAGCGGATGAGAAGTGGCAGCAGCTAGCTGTCAGACACTGGTCTGCTCAGAAGCAGCTCTCTCTTTTTCACTGGAACAGTGCCTGAACGCAGCTGGGAAGGGCTGAGCAACACACACACACACACACACACACACATACAAAACAGAAAACCTGCAGGAAACAGGAGACAGGATATGTGGGCTGGAAGTCAAGCAACAATATCACTTCCTCCAATACAGGGCCATGTTTAAGGTACTCTCTAGCTGAGGTTCTGTCTAAAGGTTCTGTTTGGCTGAGGTTCTGTCTGGAAGTTTGTGTGAAGTTTCTGTCTGATTAAAGTTCTACCTGGCTGAGGTTCTGTCTAAGGTTCTGTCTGAAGGTTCTTTCTGTCTGAGTTTCATGTGAAGGTTCTGTCTAGAGGTTCTGTCTGGCTGAGGTTCTGTCTTATTGAGGTTCTCTCTGGCTGAGGTTTTGTCTGATGGTTCTGTCTGGCTGAGATTCTGACTGATTGAGGTTCTGTTTGAAGTTTCGGTCTAGCTGAGGTTCTATCTGAAGGTTCTGGCTGGCTGAGGTTCTGTCTGATTGAGGTAATCTGGCACACAATCACACAGATGCTGTTCTTTAATTCCCCTTCATTATCTATGAAGACTCATCTGTTAGTCTCTGGCCACTTGAAACAGCGTCATACTGCTCGTTGCCATGGAAACCACTGCTCTGTGTGTAGCTGGTTTGAAAAGCATCCTTCATTGTTCTCGTTTCTTACGGCTGTAACCAGGGACATTGAAGTGTAATATGTTAATCCCATGAAAACTACCTACATTTCAACATTCATAGAGCCAATGTAAAGGGTCTGTTAATGATCTATTCACACATTGCCATGGCAGTGATACTGTAAATCCCACTCAGTGTTTTTACTGCAGAAGCATTGCTGGTCTGAGTGGTGAAGGGGTTCTGTTGCTAGGCAACCCAGTCCTGCCTTGATGACACTCAGATGTTGGTTACTTTTCCACAAAAAGACTTGATCTGATTATCTACAAGACAATACAGTATCTCACAAAAGTGAGTACACCCCTCACAATATTAAGCTTCATTCAGGTTGAAGAGGCTGAACAAAGGTTTGTTTCAATTCACTTGCTATGGGGACGCGCTAGCGTTCCAGCTCAGCCAGCGTTCCAGCTCAGCCAGAGTTCTTTTGCCGTTTTTGAGGCTAGGGTGAATTTCTATGCGTTCTATTGTCCTGCCTAATACTACACTAAAAAGGAACACGTCGCTAACTAGCTTAGCCGATAGCCGGCCGGCACACCACAGTAAACTACTTACCCTCGTAGTTGTGCAGATAACTCGATACGTAGAGTTTGAATCCCTTGTTCCGCTTGCTTGTGGGAGCAGGGGACCAGGTAACAATTTGATGGACATCACTAATGCTTATTTTAGGCAGGTCTTGGAGACATCTACTCGAAACTGAAATTTTGGGCGACACGAGTGATCGCCTTAAGTAAATAGCCTCAAAAACGGCAAAAGAACGCTGGCTGAGCTGCGCGTCCCCATAGCAAGTGAATTGAACAAACCTTCGTTCAGTCTCTTAAACCTTTTTCCCGTGCAACAGCATCACTCATCTTGTTGTGCGTTTAGGTGTTTACTAATGTGGATGAGTATCAGTAAGTAAACCGGAAACTGCAATACTAACTTCTAGACAAAATCGGAAGTTCCTCACTACGCTGGTGCACAGAGTCTATTCTGGCCTATGAGGGGAAAAGCAACATTAAGAATTATGATAGTCTAAAGTCTAATGGCTTGGTTTTTAACAACACCCTTCATTTTGACATCACTTAAATTACTGAAGTTGAAGTGTCTCTGACTTAAGTATATAACTGATGACAGTGCAGCAGAAGGTATGTTTTTTCACCAAGGTTTTATCACCAGAGAGAATTTTTCTGTCTGGCTGATGATATGACTCCAGGGATCAAGGGCAGTATTGCCAGTTAAGTTAACCTGGAAATGTCCTATTTGTTTGCTGTCAACCTAGTTTGTCCATGAGCCATGATTCAGCTGAGGAGTATAAGAGGGTTGAGACAGTTACAGTAAGGGTGATGGTTTGAAAGATATTCTTACAAAGATGTAGTGAATACCAAAGAACCAGTGAATAACAATGATGTAGTGAATACCAAAGAACCATTGAATAACAATGATGTAGTGAATACCAAAGAACCATTGAATAACAATGATGTAGTGAATACCAAAGAACCAGTGAATAACAATGATGTAGTGAATACCAAAGAACCAGTGAATAACAATGATGTAGTGAATACCAAAGAACAAGTGAATAACAATGAAGTAGTGAATACCAAAGAACCATTGAATAACAATGATGTAGTGAATACCAAAGAACCAGTGAATAACAATGATGTAGTGAATACCAAAGAACCATTGAATAACAATGATGTAGTGAATACCAAAGAACCAGTGAATAACAATGATGTAGTGAATACCAAAGAACCAGTGAATAACAATGATGTAGTGAATACCAAAGAACCATTGAATAACAATGATGTAGTGAATACCAAAGAACCAGTGAATAACAATGATGTAGTGAATACCAAAGAACCAGTGAATAACAATGATGTAGTGAATACCAAAGAACCATTGAATAACAATGATGTAGTGAATACCAAAGAACCAGTGAATAACAATGATGTAGTGAATACCAAAGAACCATTGAATAACAATGATGTAGTGAATACCAAAGAACCAGTGAATAACAATGATGTAGTGAATACCAAAGAACCAGTGAATAACAATGATGTAGTGAATACCAAAGACGCAGTGAATACCAACGACAGGGTGAGGGTAAGACACACCCAAATAGTAACACTAACCCCACCAGCACCCTTCCCCACACAGACCGTGTGCGTGTGTGTGTGTGCGCGTGTATGTGTTCGTGTGTGCCACAGATTTCACAGCTGGCCAGCAATGTGTAGGCACGTTCCTGGTGTTGACTGCATCACTGACCTGTCTGTCTGTCTCACTACCTTCTTCTGTATGTCTCTCTCTCTGTCTGTCTCACTACCTTCTTCTGTATGTCTCTCTCTCTCTGTCTGTCTCACTACCTTCTTCTGTATGTCTCTCACTCTGTCTGTCTCACTACCTTCTTTTGTAAGTCTCTCTCTCTGTCTGCTTGTCTGTCTCACTACATTCTTCTGTATGTCTCTCTCTCTGTCTGCCTGTCTGTCTCACTACCTTCTTCTGTATGTCTTTCTGTCTGCCTGTCTCACTACATTCTTATGTATGTCTCTCTGTCTGCCTGTCTCACTACATTCTTTTGTATGTCTCTCTGTCTGTCTATCTCACTACATTCTTCTGTATGTCTGCCTGTCTGTCTCACTACCTTCTTCTGTATGTCTCTCTGTCTGCCTGTCTGTCTCACTACCTTCTTTTGTATGTCTCTCTGTCTGTCTGTCTGTCACACCACCTTCTTCTGTATGTCTCTCTCTCTCTGTCTGTCTCAGAACCTTCTTTTGTATGTCTCTCTCTGTCTGTCTGTCAGTCTCACTACCTTCTGTTATATGTCTCTCTCTCTCAGTCTGTCTCACTACCTTCTTTTGTATGTCTCTCTCTCTCAGTCTGTCTCACTACCTTCTTTTGTATGTCTCTCTCTGTCTGTCTGTCTGTCTGTCACACCACCTTCTTCTGTATGTCTCTCTCTCTCTGTCTGTCTCAGAACCTTCTTTTGTATGTCTCTCTCTGTCTGTCTGTCAGTCTCACTACCTTCTGTTATATGTCTCTCTCTCTCAGTCTGTCTCACTACCTTCTTTTGTATGTCTCTCTCTCTCAGTCTGTCTCACTACCTTCTTTTGTATGTCTCTCTCTGTCTGTCTGTCAGTCTCACTACCTTCTTCTGTATGTCTCTCTCTCTCTGTCTGTCTGTCTCACTACCTTGTTCTGTATGTCTCTCTCTATCTCTCTGTCTGGCCGTCTCACTATCTTCTTCTGTGTGTCTCTCTCTCTGTCTGTGGAACACATGACCTCACAGGCTGAGGTTCCCTCAGAGATGCCAGTCAATACGTCACTGTTTTCCTCTGCCTTCATCTCCATGACAACTGTGAATGACTGAGTGCTTCTCGAGTCACATTATCAAAGAATACTGAGGTGGAATGATACATTGGAATGAATTGTCACATGGTGTTATAAGGTTTCATCTTGTTATAGCTCTACTTTTATATTGGAAAACAAGATGAAATGTTATTTAATGCCTGCAATTGCAGGTGAACTATGAGGTCTGCTCCTGATGTTTTTGGTCAGAAATGTCTGATTCATCAATCTGCTTCAATGACACCTGCTTTGCAATTGATCATAGGATGTATAATTTTTAAAGCAGCCTGATCCTCCCTGTTCACCTTGAAATGTCCACTTCTGGGACAGTATCAGCTGACAGAGAGTGAGACAAAGAGAAGGAGGAGAACCACGGTGGTCAGAGCAGAACATGCCCTCAGGATAGAACTGTGTTTTGAGCATTACCAACATTTAGCCATTTTAATGACACTTAGCTTCACAAATACAATCCAAAATGTCAACAACCCTTGAGGATGAATGATTATCATTCATTCGAATTGTCAGATCACAAACACACAACTGTCGTGCCAAACAGGGGGGGTGATCAGGTCACAACTGTCCTGCCAAACGGGGGGGGTGGGGGGGGGTGATCAGGTCACAACTGTCCTGCCAAACGGGGGGGGGAGGGTGATCAGGTCACAACTGTCCTGCCAAACGGGGGGGGAGGGTGATCAGGTCACAACTGTCCTGCCAAACAGGGGGGGGTGATCAGGTCACAACTGTCCTGCCAAACAGGGGGGGGTGATCAGGTCACAACTGTCCTGCCAAACAGGGGGGGGTGATCAGGTCACAACTGTCCTGCCAAACGTGGGGGGTGATCAGGTCACAACTGTCCTGCCAAACGGGGGGGGGGGGGGGTGATCAGGTTACAGAGTGAACACATTGAAATGTTTCTAGACACTAGGTCTTCTTGAAAAGTCCTTGTCTTTCCTTATCCAAAGAATAAGCTAGATCAACTTCATGGGTAGGCTCGCCATCGAATGCTTCGGTCCCAACAAAAAACCTAACCAGGTGATCTGTTAACAGAGACAATAAACCCAGTCTCTGCACAACAACAATGAAGGGCTGATCGATTTCCATGGTTCTTAAAGATAATTCATGCTTTTAGGGTGGTTATTGTAATACTTTAAGTTCAGTATTGCAAAATCAAGCTAGCGGGGTCTGTCTAAAATGGCTTCTACTGATTAATCTGTCAATCAAGGGTGGGACATAAACAATTTTTGCAATTCTCATTGGCTGAAACTAACTTTTCGTCGTTACTTGACCTGTGTTACACCAGCAAAGCTGAAAAGTGCTGTGCTAATTAAAGAAGCAATAAAACTGGCCTTCTTTAGACTGATATCTGATTCCTGGAGAATCTGCAATTGTGGGTTTGATATTAGGCTCAAAATGGCCAGAAACAAAGAACTTTCTTCTGAATCTCATCAGTCTTGTTCTCAGAAATGAAGGCTATTCCATGCAAGAAATTGCCAAGAAACTGAATATCTCGTACAATGCTGTGTACTACTCCCATCACAGAACAGTAACGCAAACTTTCTGGGAAATTGTCCGGTACTACAACCAGTCTCCTTTACTTCCTGAACCCAAAGTTTCACATCACATTTTCTATGTTAATTAAGGTCACCAGCAGTATACATTTTGTGTTGTCCTTAAGAATGTTTCTACAGTCTTGTGCAATGTCATTTGCATGGTGATGTAATAGTTTGAAGTTACCTTTATATTAAGACCAAAATCAAATGCATGTATTCACAGATTTTGGTCTTCATGTATGCATGCATGTGGCCTTACAAATGCGGAATGTACACACGAAGACCCATTATGAAACCTGGTTCCCTGATTTCAGTTACAGGACAAAGGGAAGCGTAGGCGGGCCAGGGTTGCATTGCTATGGTAACCGGAACATCGTTTCTCACCCGTCACGTCACAAAGAGGGGGATGGAGAGGAAGATGGAGAGCACAGAGGGATGAGAGAGAGATGGAGAGCACAGAGGGATGAGAGAGAGATGGAGAGCACAGAGGGATGAGAGAGAGATGGAGAGCACAGAGGGATGAGAGAGAGATGGAGAGCACAGAGGGATGAGAAAGAGATGGAGAGCACAGAGGGATGAGAGAGAGATGGAGAGCACATATAGAGGGATGAGAGAGAGATGGAGATCACAGATAGAGGGATGAGAGAGAGATGGAGAGCACAGAGGGATGAGAGAGAGATGGAGAGCACAGATAGAGGGATGAGAGAGAGATGGAGAGCACAGATAGAGGGATGAGAGAGAGATGGAGAGCACAGATAGAGGGATGAGAGAGAGATGGAGAGCACAGAGGGATGAGAGAGAGATGGAGAGCACAGATGGAGGGATGAGAGAGAGATGGAGAGCACAGAGGGATGAGAGAGAGATGGAGAGCACAGATGGAGGGATGAGAGAGAGATGGAGAGCACAGATAGAGGGATATAGAGAGAGATGGAGGAGGGTTGGAAACAGAAAGGAACAAAAGGGAAAAAGATAAAGGGATGTGAACTCCAGTGGGGAAGTGAGCAGAGTGTTACCTTGAAATAGCTCCCCTTAATGGTATATAGACCTTCCTACAAGTCATACAAAGGTGTTCAGAGTGTACTTAACACAGTTCAGGTCAGAAAACACCACGTATCTAACCATTTATTGGAGTCAAGCACAACAATACTTTAGGTCTTGGCGTTAGGTTCCGCTCCTCCGGTCACTGCCTTCGCATGACCGTGTATGAAGCCGACGCTCTGATGATTAATAAATGCCATGTGATGGCGGACGTCACAGATTTCGGAACATGTTTGTTTAAAAAGACAAGGCGCTTTCCAACTAGCAGGGCGTTCCAAGCCTTTCCGGCCAAACTAACCCGATCCCGAAACGGAAGAAAGTACATTTGCCTCATCATTGGGGAGATCGCGGCCGTGGCGTTAAATAGCATGATTCACTTTCAAATCACAAGGATTGTAATTGATCAAAAACAAGGCTTGATTCATTCACAATATTGAAAGTTGAGTAGGCTATGTAATATATTTAAATAAATAAAATGACAGAAATCACACAGAATCGTTGTTATTTTTGCAAAGTTGATAAGAATTGTTCTTTTAAACTTTCTTTGCAAACTACCGTCAAAGCTTCTCAGCCGTATAGACAAATAACCTGTTAATGTTGTAATTAAATCACTCCACAGCATTATACAGATACAAATATAATGCATTTGATATTGCATTATTTAGGCTTATGGGAGAAAGTATGCAATTACCAATCAACAATGTTCAAAACTTTTATGGTCTTCAATTTGTTGCATGTCAGGAAGACAAAGTTGTTAGCAAACGGCAACTATATATAGTGTCTCTTTTGGCTGTGTTCACTTAAAAAACGGCTAATATATTAAACTTTAATATAATATACTGTAGCATGTCAGACTGGGAAGATTTGCATGGAAATACATGAAACAGTCTTGCATGTGGAAATAAAATATCCTCTTGAAGCACGATACGAACGCACTTACACTTAGCATCTAATTTGTGCTCAATCCATTCACCACCAAATCTTAACAGTAGTGACGGGATGTGTGAATACGAGGCTTGGAAGCTGGCTCCCAAATGTCAACCCAGTTTGTTGGAAGTGAAAGGGCCGAGGCTTGTATCCGAGCAACGTATGAAGCTTCGGACGTCACGCAACCATCTAATGGGGTTTTTAAAGACATGGCGCTTTCCAACCATGCTTTAAAACATATTACATTTAATTAGTCTACAGCCTAATTATTGGGCACTAATGAAATTCATAAGCTGGTGAATGTCAAAACGTTTCTGCTACACATCATTCATTATCAATAACAAACGGGTAGCCCAATACCATATAGACTATTGTTAAAATTGCCTTGTCATTTCTGTGAAGGCCTACCCTGGCCTGTGGTTCGAATGTAGAACTGTGGGAGACTATACAGTTATTTTGCAAAGCCCGGTTCGAGTCCCAATGATTAGTTTCTGATATATGATTTTCCATATAGTGCCATGGGTGGGAATGCTACAGGAGGAGTGCCATGGGTGGGAATGCTACAGGAGGAGTGCCATGGGTGCGAATGCTACAGGAGGAGTGCCATGGGTGCGAATGCTACAGGAGGAGTGCCATGGGTGGTAATGCTACAGGAGGAGTGCCATGGGTGGGAATGCTACAGGAGGAGTGCCATGGGTGCGAATGCTACAGGAGGAGTGCCATGGGTGGGAATGCTACAGGAGGAGTGCCATGGGTGGGAATGCTACAGGAGGAGTGCCATGGGTGCGAATGCTACAGGAGGAGTGCCATGGGTGGGAATGCTACAGGAGGAGTGCCATGGGTGTGAATGCTACAGGAGGAGTGCCATGGGTGCGAATGCTACAGGAGGAGTGCCATGGGTGCGAATGCTACAGGAGGAGTGCCATGGGTGGGAATGCTACAGGAGGAGTGCCATGGGTGGGAATGCTACAGGAGGAGTGCCATGGGTGGGAATGCTACAGGAGGAGTGCCATGGGTGCGAATGCTACAGGAGGAGTGCCATGGGTGGGAATGCTACAGGAGGAGTGCCATGGGTGTGAATGCTACAGGAGGAGTGCCATGGGTGCGAATGCTACAGGAGGAGTGCCATGGGTGCGAATGCTACAGGAGGAGTGCCATGGGTGGGAATGCTACAGGAGGAGTGCCATGGGTGCGAATGCTACAGGAGGAGTGCCATGGGTGCGAATGCTACAGGAGGAGTGCCATGGGTGCGAATGCTACAGGAGGAGTGCCATGGGTGCGAATGCTACAGGAGGAGTGCCATGGGTGGGAATGCTACAGGAGGAGTGCCATGGGTGGGAATGCTACAGGAGGAGTGCCATGGGTGCGAATGCTACAGGAGGAGTGCCATGGGTGCGAATGCTACAGGAGGAGTGCCATGGGTGGGAATGCTACAGGAGGAGTGCCATGGGTGTGAATGCTACAGGAGGAGTGCCATGGGTGCGAATGCTACAGGAGGAGTGCCATGGGTGCGAATGCTACAGGAGGAGTGCCATGGGTGCGAATGCTACAGGAGGAGTGCCATGGGTGGGAATGCTACAGGAGGAGTGCCATGGGTGGGAATGCTACAGGAGGAGTGCCATGGGTGCGAATGCTACAGGAGGAGTGCCATGGGTGCGAATGCTACAGGAGGAGTGCCATGGGTGGGAATGCTACAGGAGGAGTGCCATGGGTGTGAATGCTACAGGAGGAGTGCCATGGGTGCGAATGCTACAGGAGGAGTGCCATGGGTGCGAATGCTACAGGAGGAGTGCCATGGGTGCGAATGCTACAGGAGGAGTGCCATGGGTGGGAATGCTACAGGAGGAGTGCCATGGCTGCTTGCAAGGCAGAGGTCCTGAATTTGAGCTACAATATAAACTGAATCAGGGTGAAGCAACCAGAGTGATTTCCTGTTCTTGGGTTTGTTCTTGCAGACATCTCCATTTAACTTTTACAGAGAAGATGCTACAGCATGTGAGGGTATAAAATAAATAATCCTATTCTATCCTATTTTTGTGTTCATGATCGGTCTCTCTCTGTCCAAATAGGTTTGACAGGCTTCATAGCACTCTCATCCTAAACAAAAGTAAGTACATGTAAGGCCTGATGTACATTTGTAAATGTATTTGGAACATTTGTGTGTGTCTTAAAATGTGTCTGAAATTATCTGGCCATGTTTAGTTTTATTTCACCCGTATTTGAGAATATAAAGAAAATTGGGTAAAGGGTAATAATGTCTTATACATAGAAACAGCATCAGGAAAAGCATAAACTTTTTTGCCTGATCTCCTTTGCTTCCTGACTCTCAGAAGCATTGGATGAGTCCAGATGATCACTCAGAGATGTTCCCAGGCCTTTCAGCTGTCATTCTGCGATGAACCACAGTGCCTCTAAAGCTGCCGCAGCTCTACCATTGCTCAGGCTAACTCAGGCTAGCAACAGGGCACTGCTGGATGCTAAGTTTATCTGTGTTACCCCCCCAGGCGTACGGTATAACCCAGAAAAGACAGTGCTGACAGTCCGTTGGTGAGACGGGCTGGGGGATGGGCCCCTGAGCCAAGGGAAGGAACCTCGTGATTGCCTTGTTCATTCCACAAGGGGCCATTTTCTTTGAGACACAGGGACAGAGGGTTCTGGAAGCGAACAGGGATTGGGTTGTTTATGTGCAAATGTTTAGGTGTGATCCAGCTATAATGTAAACCGATATAAGACCCACATCCCACATATGTGATCTAATAAAATGAGGTGCTGTCAGTCTAAACTATTGGTAAAAAATCCAACACTAACAACACTAAGCTCCCCATCATTTCATTTAGTTCCAGGCTAATTACAGTAGACTGACAGTGTCTTTGTCTTACCTGCACCAGATTAGCAGATAATACTGGACCAATTCATATGCTGTGTAGCTTAGCATAGATGGTGGTATGCTAGCTGTTGAAATTAGTTTAGAATTTAGATTTATTTAGAGAACTTGTTCCCAACATTAGAAGCATCCAATTCAGAATGCTTGTGGTCGGGAACTAGACATGCCCTTTAAATAGACTATACCCATACCCTTTAAATAGACAATACCCATGCCCTTTAAATAGACTATACCCATGCCCAAAAATAGACAATAACCATGCCCTTTAAATAGACTATACCCATGCCCTTTAAATAGACTATACCCATGCCCTTTCAATAGACAATAACCATGCCTTTTAAATAGACAATAACCATGCCCTTTAAATCGACTAAACCCATGCACATCTGCCCTCATGTTGCCTGTGTTTGGGAGGGACTGTTAGCTGACATGGAAAGTTACTGAAGCTCCAGGGAACCACATAACACACAGGAGGCCCTGCCCTGTGGTTTGGTTTACCTGTGGTGAGTTCATTCTCGTTCGTCACAGCTGTGGTTGGTAATGCTTCTCTCAATGGTTAGGTGTGGTCCTCTTCATGGGGAAGGCCAGCCTCAAGGAAACTCTGAGGATAGAATTTTCATATAAGCTTCTAAATATCTACTAGCATAGAAAATATAGACTGGTTTCATCTCATACTATGGTGGGAAAATGCATTAAGACATTGGATTGGGTTTTTAAAACATACACAGCCAATTGTGGCAAAGGATCTGGCTCAGCCAACCAGCCACTAAGTCTCTTTCACTTATGTATTCAAATGTAGCTTTAGCTATTTAGTCTTAGCATTGGCTTGCCTCAGGCTAACTATAATATAATTGTATTCTTATAATATATGTATATGACAGCCGTGAATATATTTACCCATTTAGTTAATTCCCGATCTGACAAAAATCGGTTCTGTTCACAAGCTAAATGGTTTGTCACCTGAAGCTTATTTACATGACTTAGTTTGTACTTCAGTTAGCAGCCTGTTAAGTTACATTCCTGTCTGAAATTCTGTCTTTACAGGTTTCAACAGGAGTGGATCTGACTGGATCTCTGACAGCTGCCTGCCTTGACAGTACTTGGTTGTCTTTGCACTTGGATGGTTCTTTGCCATTGCTGACACATTGTAAAAGAATCACATCAGGATCTTCCCTGGAGAGATATTTAGAGAGACAGACACAGAAAGAAAGAAAGAAAGAAAGAAAGAGAAAGACAGAGAAAAAGAGACTGAGATTTTGCATGTGTGCTCTTGCATAACCCATTCCAGTCCAAGTCTGAAAGTCAGTACGAGCTGGGCGGTGATGGGAAAGGCAGCTTATAGGCAGAGGGTGAGCAAAAGAGCCACTTCAACCTCCACACAGTAGTAATGCATTCAGGCAAACCAAGCACCCTCTCCCCTTGGGTGGGAGGCCCGGACGCCTACTGGTTACGTAACAGGCAGCGCTGTCCTCCTCCACACTCACAGGACTCTGCAGAACACGGAGGTGTGGCGTGTTATAGGGAATATGGGACATGTAGCATGTTACATGGGATAATTCCAGCCTTTGTCTTCACAGTGATCCACTCTCAGACCTACAAGGAATCCACACAATCCTGCAGTTGTAATATATATCCCCCTAACTCAAAACTGTGTCATCCAAACACTTTAGGAGGCTGACCATAGAATGGCCTTAGACTAAATTTATCTGTGGCAGATTGGACCCTGGGGGTCTCTATTAGCGTGTTAGCATTTCCTGGTCATATGCTCTGTCTGGTCATGCACAACACCACTAGATCGCATCAGTCATGAAGTGCAATGAATGAACAAATATACTCTATTGATCCCCAGAAAGGGAAATGGGGTTTGCCAGCAGCAGCAACTGATCCCACACTGATTACTGAACTGTATTCTACACTGGGATTCTCACGGACATTGATACCTGCATAAAGCAAGCTATATGTAGTATGTTGATGTAAATTATGTCTGTTGAAGAGTAGGGTCAAAACAAACACTCTATATAAAACACACCATATAATCAAATTGCCTCTGTGAATGAAATGTGCTATACAAATAAACTTCCCTTGCCTTCACCAGGAAGTACTATGTTGAAGTTGTATGGAATGTAGTATGTTATAATTGTATAGCATGTAGTATGCTATAATTGTATAGCATGTAGTATGTTATAATTGTATAGCATGTAGTATGTTATAATTGTATAGAATGTAGTATGTTAAAGTTGTATAGTATGCATAAGAAAAATTCCCGCCCAAGGATTCAGCTCCGCCTACCAAACTCATGATTTGTTGTGAGAATTGTTCTTCTGAAAAGAACACTCTCAAGAATAAAATATCTCCATTTCCAGTTGTGACAGAAAAGCTAGCTTTGTTTCCAGACCTTGTGCTGTTGCCCAAGGTCTAGCAACGTGGGGCTAATCAGCATTCATAATTTCAACCCACCAGTTGATAATTTATAAAGAGGAAATGATGTCTTTATTGAATATATGGAATTATATGAATGTATTTTCATTGGAAGAATATTCTTACAATACTATATAATTTCCACAGACTAATCTGAAGGAAAGGCAAACAAAAAAATCCATTCATAACCTAATTTTGAGAGTTTTTGTGTGGGAGTATTACTGTGTTGGATTCTGTGTATTCTGAGTATTACACAGAATCCAACACAGTAACACTCCAACACAGAATCCAACACAGTAACACTCCAACACAGAATCCAACACAGTAACACTCCAACACAGAATCCAACATAGTAGTACTCCAACACAGTAATACTCCAACACAGAATCCAACACAGTAGTACTCCAACACAGAGTCCAACACAGTAGTACTCCAACACAGTAATACTCCAACACAGTAATACTCCAACACAGAATCCAACACACTAGTACTCCAACACAGTAATACTCCAACACAGAATCCAACACAGTAGTACTCCAACACAGTAATACTCCAACACAGAGTCCAACACAGTAGTACTCCAACACAGTAATACTCCAACACAGTAGTACTCCAACACAGTAATACTCCAACACAGAATCCAACACAGTAGTACTCCAACACAGAGTCCAACACAGTAGTACTCCAACACAGTAATACTCCAACACAGTAATACTCCAACACAGAATCCAACACACTAGTACTCCAACACAGTAATACTCCAACACAGAATCCAACACAGTAGTACTCCAACACAGAGTCCAACACAGTAGTACTCCAACACAGTAATACTCCAACACAGTTGTACTCCAACACAGAATCCAACACACTAGTACTCCAACACAGTAATACTCCAACACAGAATCCAACACAGTAATACTCCAGCATAATCCAACACAGTAATATATTTTTTAACTGTCTATAAATGTTGGCGGTTCTCAGCTGGAATTGAATGTTAATTGAAACAGTGAAAATTGTTGTTGATGTGGCGAGACCAACACATAAAAAGCCATTACCACTTTACCAACTTGTGAAATCAAATCAGAGGCATAGTCAAATGTTCACTTGACTTTTTTTTCATGAATGTATTTTCATTCATTTAAACACCTTTATGAATACTGTATTATTTATCTCTCTGTTTTATTCTCCTAATCTGTATCTTTCTGAGATGATTAATATGCTATTTAACAGCAGATATTCCACAGTAATAGTATGCTGTGTTTCCATCTTTTTGTCAAGGTCATTCACCAAACTCCTTCAGATCCTTTCACTCTCTCTCCCTCTCTCTCTCTCTCTCTTTCTCTCTCTCCCCCCTCGCTTTCTCTTTCTCTCTCTCTCTCCCCTTCTTGCTTTCTCACTCTTTCTTTCTCTGTCATGTTTCAGTGCAGGTCAACTGGAGTAGATTGACAGTGAAGGGGGATGTGGTCATAGTTCTAGTTCTGCTGCAGTGTGTTTCCACAAACAGCTCGTGGGTTCCTTGGAGCTGCTATTCCATTTGGCACTGATGTGGAATGAAGCTTGGCAGCCAACGCCACAAGCCCAGGAGTGTGTCTGTGTTGTCCTGCTACCTCCTCTCCCAGTTTCACATAGGTTTTGTCAGTGCGTCTGCAGTATATTTATAATATATATATATATATATATATATATATATATATATATATATATACATGTGTATATATACATTATGTTGTTGTGCTGATTCTGTGTTAGCTGAGATGTGTTGAAGAGAGAAATGTAACAATCAGTGCGTAGGGATGAGGATGGTTCACTGCATAGTACATGACTTGCCTGTGAGTGTGCGTAAGTGTGGACATATGTGCGTCAGTGTTCTCACGTCTGAATGTGATGTGGGGGTTGGCAGTCAGAATGTGATGTGGGGGTTGGCAGTCAGAATGTGATGTGGGGGTTGGCAGTCAGAATGTGATGTGGGGGTTGGTAGTCAGAATGTGATGTGGGGGTTGGTTGTATGTCTGAATGTGATGTGGGGGTTGGCAGTCAGAATGTGATGTGGGGGTAGGTAGTCAGAATGTGATGTGGGGGTAGGTAGTCAGAATGTGATGTGGGGGTTGGTTGTCTGAATGTGATGTGGGGGTTGGTTGTCTGAATGTGATGTGGGGGTTGGTTGTATGTCTGAATGTAATGTGGGGGTAGGTTGTCTGAATGTGATGTGGGGGTTGGTAGTCAGAATGTGATGTGGGGGTTGGTTGTATGTCTGAATGTAATGTGGGGGTAGGTTGTCTGAATGTGATGTGGGGGTTGGTTGTCTGAATGTGATGTGGGGGTTGGTTGTCTGAATGTGATGTGGGGGTTGGTTGTATGTCTGAATGTAATGTGGGGGTAGGTTGTCTGAATGTGATGTGGGGGTTGGTAGTCAGACTGTGATGTGGGGGTAGGTTGTCTGAATGTGATGTGGGGGTTGGCAGTCAGAATGTGATGTGGGGGTTGGTAGTCAGAATGTGATGTGGGGGTTGGCAGTCAGAATGTGATGTGGGGGTAGGTAGTCAGAATGTGATGTGGGGGTTGGTTGTCTGAATGTGATGTGGGGGTTGGTTGTATGTCTGAATGTAATGTGGGGGTAGGTTGTCTGAATGTGATGTGGGGGTTGGCAGTCAGAATGTGATGTGGGGGTTGGTAGTCAGAATGTGATGTGGGGGTTGGCAGTCAGAATGTGATGTGGGGGTAGGTAGTCAGAATGTGATGTGGGGGTTGGTTGTCTGAATGTGATGTGGGGGTTGGTTGTATGTCTGAATGTAATGTGGGGGTAGGTTGTCTGAATGTGATGTGGGGGTTGGTTGTCTGAATGTGATGTGGGGGTTGGTAGTCAGAATGTGATGTGGGGGTTGGTTGTCTGAATGTGATGTGGGGGTTGGTTGTCTGAATGTGATGTGGGGGTTGGTTGTATGTCTGAATGAGATGCAGGGGTTGGATGGTTGTCTGAATGTGATGTGGGGGTTGGATGGTTGTCTGAATGAGATGTGGGGGTTGGATGGTTGTCTGAATGTGATGTGGGGGTTGGTTGGTTTTCTGAATGTGATGTGGGGGTTGGTTGGTTTTCTGAATATGATGTGGGGGTTGGTTGAATGGGGATGAATTGATGATGGAAGCTAAGAGGACTGACATTTTAGAATGCCCTTCTAGCCATTCAGAAAGGAGGATTCAACAAGCTGTGGTATAATGTGTTATAAAGCATGCCCTTTCATTTAACTCCAGTCTCTCTGGGGACTCCTCCATTTCCCAGTTCCTCCTGCTACAAAGGCCATTTATCTTCTGATAAAAAGTACTTGTCATAACTGAACAAATTGAAGCCACAGGAGCTATCAGGCATTAGGGCATGATAAGGTAAGGCTGGCGGAGTACATAAACTCTTGGAGAGATTATTTTCTTTGATTCAAGACAAATTAATCGTTCAGCACCATTGTTTAGTGGCCTGGAAGTGCATTTCATGCCATGTACTCAATGAAGACAAATGAGCTTCACTGTTTTGCATTCCTCATGAAATAGCAGTCCCTCCCACCACATTTGGTTCCTTGTAAATTGTTGGAACTTAGCGTTTCTAGTTTCACATTGGTTCAGCATAGGGTTAGGGTTAGAGTTAGGGTTAACCCTTTTAATAAACCCTAACCCTAACCCTTTTAATAAACCCTAACCCTAACCCTTTTAATAAACCCTAACCCTAACCCTTTTAATAAACCCTAACCCTTTTAATAAACCCTAACCCTAACCCTTTTAATAAACCCTAACCCTAACCCTTTTAATAAACCCTAACCCTAACCCTTTTAATAAACCCTAACCCTAACCCTTTTAATAAACCCTAACCCTAACCCTTTTAATAAACCCTAACCCTAACCCTTTTAATAAACCCTAACCCTAACCCTTTTAATAAACCCTAACCCTAACCCTTTTAATAAACCCTAACCCTAACCCTTTTAATAAATGTTTTACTTGAAGCATAAATGACACTGAATTGTAATTCATTAGCTCAGGCATTATTAATACTAGATTTACATTTGAGCTATTTAGCAGATGCTCTCATCCAGAGTGACTTTCAGTAATGAGTGTATACATTGACTTCAGCATCAGTGAGATTCAAAACAATGATCTTTTGTTCTCTCTATGGAATTACACCAGTGGGTTCCAGAATGGAACTACTATACAATCCTAAGTTGTTTTACACATAAAAAGCTTTTCAAGTTAATATAGTCAAACAGACACTATTTCAAAACAAAGAATGTCTCATTAACCTCAGGTGTGGTAAATTTAAGTGCAGTCAACACAGTTAAACAAATAGAGGATAGAGGGAGATTTGTTGATGCTGAGAACGAAATGTAAAACTTTCTTAGAATTTCTCAGAACATTACTGATGTTTACTTTTGTTATGTTAAGTCTTTCCCCTCAATGTGCATCTCCATGCAAATTCCATAAGGAGATGTCAAGAAAGCAGAAACAGACTGACACCCGGGCTGAGATGGATTGCAATGGTTGGTCCACTGCCTTGGATTCTGATCAGCTCCATCTTCTTGACCTGTCAGCTGGGTGGAAATTGCAATTAAGGAAACGTCAATCATCTGCACAGGAATCCTAGAGACGAAAGCCTGAGAGAATAGTTCACTTCCTGCTAACGTCAACAAAAGAGGTTGACAAGCTGAATTAAGTAATTGCAGATAGCCCTTGGTGTAGCAATGATAGGACAGGCCATGTGTGAATATAACAGTGCTAAGTTGGGTTACAGCATCTGGTGAGGATAAGATCAGCTGGGTTACAGCATCTGGTGAGGATAAGATCAGCTGGGTTACAGCATCTGGTGAGGATAAGATCAGCTGGTTTATAGCATCTGGTGATTATAAGATCAGTTGGGTTACAGCATCTGGTGAGGATAAGATCAGCTGGGTTACAGCATCTGGTGATTATAAGATCAGCTGGGTTACAGCATCTGGTGATTATAAGATCAGCTGGGTTACAGCATCTGGTGAGGATAAGATCAGCTGGGTTACAGCATCTGGTGAGGATAAGATCAGCTGGGTTACAGCATCTGGTGAGGATAAGATCAGCTGGGTTACAGCATCTGGTGATTATAAGATCAGTTGGGTTACAGCATCTCGTGAGGATAAGATCAGTTGGGTTACAGCATCTGGTGAGGATAAGATCAGCTGGGTTACAGCATCTGGTGATTATAAGATCAGCTGGGTTACAGCATCTGGTGATTATAAGATCAGCTGGGTTACAGCATCTGGTGATTATAAGATCAGTTGGGTTACAGCATCTGGTGAGGATAAGATCAGCTGGGTTACAGCATCTGGTGAGGATAGGATCAGCTGGGTTACAGCATCTGGTGAGGATAAGATCAGCTGGGTTACAGCATCTGGTGATTATAAGATCAGTTGGGTTACAGCATCTGATGAGGATAAGATCAGCTGGGTTACAGCATCTGGTGAGGATAAGATCAGTTGGGTTACAGCATCTCGTGAGGATAAGATCAGTTGGGTTACAGCATCTGGTGAGGATAAGATCAGCTGGGTTACAGCATCTGGTGATTATAAGATCAGCTGGGTTACAGCATCTGGTGATTATAAGATCAGCTGGGTTACAGCATCTCGTGAGGATAAGATCAGCTGGGTTACAGCATCTGGTGATTATAAGATCAGCTGGGTTACAGCATCTGGTGATTATAAGATCAGCTGGGTTACAGCATCTGGTGATTATAAGATCAGTTGGGTTACAGCATCTCGTGAGGATAAGATCAGCTGGGTTACAGCATCTGGTGATTATAAGATCAGCTGGGTTACAGCATCTGGTGATTATAAGATCAGCTGGGTTACAGCATCTGGTGAGGATAGGATCAGCTGGGTTACAGCATCTCATGAGGATAAGATCAGCTGGGTTACAGCATATGGTGAGGATAAGATCAGTTGGGTTACAGCATCTGGTGATTATAAGATCAGCTGGGTTACAGCATCTGGTGATTATAAGATCAGTTGGGTTACAGCATCTCGTGAGGATAAGATCAGCTGGGTTACAGCATCTGGTGATTATAAGATCAGCTGGGTTACAGCATCTAGTGAGGATAGGATCAGCTGGGTTACAGCATCTCATGAGGATAAGATCAGCTGGGTTACAGCATATGGTGAGGATAAGATCAGTTGGGTTACAGCATCTGGTGATTATAAGATCAGCTGGGTTACAGCATCTGGTGATTATAAGATCAGTTGGGTTACAGCATCTGGTGATTATAAGATCAGCTGGGTTACAGCATCTGGTGATTATAAGATCAGCTGGGTTACAGCATCTAGTGAGGATAGGATCAGCTGGGTTACAGCATCTCATGAGGATAAGATCAGCTGGGTTACAGCATATGGTGAGGATAAGATCAGTTGGGTTACAGCATCTCGTGAGGATAAGATCAGTTGGGTAACAGCATCTGGTGAGAATAAGCCCAGGAGGGTTACAGCATCTCGTGAGGATAAGATCAGCTGGGTTACAACATCTCATGAAGATAATAATTTCAAATGGATGCATTTAATACAGTACATTCAGTAGGTGCTTGTTACCATATTGTATGCCTGCTATTGTTGTTTAAGTAAGCACTGTTTACATGCTGTCTAAACATTGTCTAAACGTTGTCTAATAGCTGTCTAAACAATGTATAAAGGCTTTCTAAATGTTGTCTAAACATTGTCTAAAGGCAATCAAAAGCCTTTGAGTAGCATTGCAATATGCAGGACTACTTTTCATTGCACCAAGCTGAAAGCACTGTGACTGAATGATCACCATCTCAGACTGACACATTGAGCATAATCATGTACTTTGAATGGAAAGAAAATATTCTGATTTTGTAAAAACAACTTTCAAGTTATTTGTGAGTGTTCTGCGTGGGGCTGGTAATAAGAGTAAGCTGTACAGGTAACTCACCTTGGTAACTCACAATATAATAACTGACACATGCATAGACACACCCACACAGCCCCCCCCCCCCCACACACACACACACATTTGCCAGAACATGTGCAAATGCGGGTGCAGACATACACACATGTATCTACAGTTAGTCATGTTTGCATATAAATCCAGTCACACCCACACACACACACACACACACACTGAAGAGCATTAGAGAGCACTGTGATCTCTAGAGCTCTGTGACCTCTAGAGCACTGTGCACTTAGTACTGTGTCTGCATTATTAAACAAGCCGTTCATGGAAAATCAGCGTGAGCACGATCTGCCTGCTCTTGGCATACCAACCAGACACGCCCGTGCCCGCCACATACTCCACAGTACCAACACTGAACAGCTCACACGTCTTTAGGGCCTTTACACGCTGAATACATTGTGCCCATTGTTTCATCTCCAAGACCATAGAACAGCAAACAGGTAAACTGTTACCTCCTGTTTGTGTGATGCAAAGGACTCTGGGAAATGAGGGTGAAAGAGTGATGCTAGCAGATCCCAAACCAGGAGGGAAATGATCTGACTAACCCATTTATTCTCACTGCATCTCTCCGACTCTTTGACGGCCTCAGTGAATGTCTCCACCTCTGACTCACTCCATGTCTCTCTTTCTTGTTCTCTCTCTGTAATAGGACTAATAATCACTGGATGTCCTCTGAACCAGTCAGGCTCGTTGCCACACACATGCACAGCCCGGGTGAAGGGCGTTTTAATGTACTTTAATTACAGTATTCAGTTGGGTGGTGAACTGAATTACTGGTGTGTGTTTTTTCTTCCCTGATGTTTTACCGTTAGCAACACCTCGTCTGTGTGTAGAAGATCTCATACACACACACATACACACTCACAGACACACAGACACACACACACAGATACACACACACACAGACACACACACACACACAGACAGAGACACACACACACACAGACAGAGACAGACACACACACAGACACACACACACACACAGACAGACACGCACACACACAGACAGACAGACAGACACACACAGACACACACACACACACAAACATGCACACACACACCAACAAAGAGACAGACAGACACACACACACACACGCACACAAACACATGTACACACAAACTCAGGAAGACACAATGTTCATCCTGTGGGAGGGGCTTGATGCTGACCATGTTCGTCCTGTGGGAGGGGTTTGATGTTGACCATGTTCGTCCTGTGGGCGGGGTTTGATGTTGACCATGTTCGTCCTGTGGGAGGGGCTTGATGTTGACCATGTTCGTCCTGTGGGCGGGGCTTGATGTTGACCATGTTCGTCCTGTGGGCGGGGCTTGATGCTGACCATGTTCATCCTGTGGGAGGGGTTTGATGTTGACCATGTTCGTCCTGTGGGCGGGGTTTGATGTTGACCATGTTCGTCCTGTGGGCGGGGCTTGATGCTGACCATGTTCGTCCTGTGGGAGGGGCTTGATGCTGGCCATGTTCGTCCTGTGGGCGGGGTGTGCTGGTCACATGGCTTTGTAGGTCAGTATGGGAACGCGTTGGGAGTCGGAAGCTGCGTTTCAGTTTCTCCTCCTCAGTTGACATCTCTCAGGTGCTGAACACATCTAGCACTGGGGAACACTCAAGGTGAACAGTGCTTCCAAGACATCCAAGACATAGTTTAATAACTCTTATAACAACTGTATAATGACAGCATACAATTGTCAAAAATAATATTACATTATTCTGCAAGTACAGATAAAGACACTTAACTTTTTAAAGAAACTCCAGCTCATAGTTGCCATAATGTTGGCTGAGATCCAAGATGAGAACTCCAAAGTAGAGCTGCCGCAGTGGGATGTGGAGCCTATTTAAGGCCACTATTTATAAACCAGGAACAAGAGGGTGGACAGGAGACACTCTGCTGTCTAAAACCCACAACTCTCAATTAACCCACTATCATTGTGACATTCACAAGTGAATTATATTCTAATCTTATCTGCGTAAATCAATTAATCAATCAATCTATATCTCAACGTTTGTAATTCCAGTGGGAAATACAAGATATCAGACTTAGCCTAATTATAAAATACAGAATTTTTGTATATCATTGTATATCTCTTAAAGTCTGATTTAGCACGCTATCAGTAAGGTCCATATGACAGTGCTTGGTTTGATTTGTTTTTAAAGCAATAAAACATATCAGCAACTGAATGTAATACAAAGGCACTGATCAATTTTAAATATTCCTTACTGTTTTTTATATCATATTCTAAATAATAATATATATATTTTAGATATTTATATGATATACGATAATGAAAGACTGTCTTAGAATCTGGCCTTTGTCTTAATTTGTTGTTGGTGAAGTAGTATGACAAGCTGCTGCCAGAGGTAGACATGTTTCGTTCTAAAATCTCCTGCTACTAAAATCCCCTGCTAAATTTATGATGCTATTTATCTAAGTTCGCAGGGCCATCACATTTTCAGTTTCATACTTCCCAGTGAGAATTAGGTTCTTTTCTGCATTACCATCCCTCTTTAAATCACTAATTGTGTGTTTAGTCAATGGAAAGATACTTTCTATTAGATTTGAACATAAGAATTTCTAGGGGAGCCAATAATGGTGACACACGTTTTTGATGAAAATGTATTTAATGATTAATAAACCTTTTCTGTGAACATTTTCAATTATAATATCAAGCTGATAAACAACAGTGACATAATTTGTATAGTATTTTTTATCATCTTTACCAAAGATGCCAATAATGGTGTTGGTCTCTGTACAGTTCAACCCCTTTGTATTGTGGAACTGGTCAATTAGTTTGGCACCATTTCTCTTCAATTGAAAGTTCCACAACTTACTATCAAACTGATCAAACAAAGCTCAGACTTTTGCACCTTTTCATGGTTAATTTACCAGATATGTTAAGATAACATTCTTATTTACAATATAATTACAACAGTTCAGTTTGATGCAACGTAGTGTACTGCTGTTTAATGCTTACTATGTTGAGGTAATATAGTACATTAAAACGTAAAAATACATACTCTACACCAGCTAGCATCATAATACATTCGGGGCTTAGCCCCCCCCGCGACATAAAGTACAGGGTTTAGAATGTACATGCGGAAAATTTTGACGTACATGCTAGCGACGTCTACATTGCCATAAAGAGCAATCGGAATTACAGATTAATTGATCAGGGTCAATTTTTTGGGGGGGTCCATTTGAGATCCGGGGCTATTCATAAAAGGGCTATTTAAATATTGCATTTGAAACACACTAAACGGCTGTGTCCTAGCTTAGCACTTGTCTTATAATGATTGTCCCACCTTTAAAACATCATCTCTGACCTTAAACCTACTTCCACACAAATCCATCTGGAAGCTGTGAAATGTCAGTGGCGGTTGGTACCATTAGGCAAGGTGGGCAGACGCCTATGACCCCTGAAGGTCTAGGGCCTCGTGAATATTCATGAAAAAAGGAGGAGGGAGGAAAAGAGCGTGAGTGGCTATTACTAAATGGCGGTTTGACAGTGTCACATAAGAAAGCGCTATCTGTGTCCTGGACCATCACGAATGGTCACCAGACAGAGGTTAAGAACACATTGATTCAATTCCATCATGTTGTTCTTCTAACTGCACACATTTTGATCATAATGACGCACAAATTATCGATGTTGATGTCTACCCTCCCCAGGCTCCCTAAGAAAGCTCTGACTGTGTAGTTACAGAATAATATTTCTGAACCAGGTATAAGTGTCCTTCCCAGCTGACAGGCAAGGAGAGGAGCAGCATAGTGAGAAAAGGAAGGTATATGAATGCAATTGATCATGATTAAGAAACTGTAGGCAAACACCTGAACAAAATGGCTAAATGCTGTGAGCTTCACTGTAGTTGTAGCTTATAAGGCACTATACTGTATACCTTTCAGATAATTATTTTTAACTAATTGATTTACTCTACTGAAAGTGGCAGCAATTTAAGTGTCTTTGAAAGTGACAGTTCCATTCTATAATAAGGAAGGTAGGTATGTTCAAAATGTTGGCGGTATGGCTTTGATAAGGACAAAAGGTAAAACATTTATTTTGGAACCTCAACCAGTCTCTGCCTTAGGCCCCCAAATCACTAAAACCGCCACTGCGAAATGTAATGAAGACTTACTAGTATTCGTCATTTGTCTTAGGTTTAATTTTTACTTTCACCCAGTGCCGAAATCTATAACCTGTTTAATAGTTTAAGCATAAAATAATACAAATACAATAAAGAGGGTTTTGGTTTAATTTCATTTTCACAGACACTTTCAACTGACATCAGGCTTCACACAGATTCAAACAATGAGAGGGGGGAAGCCAGCCAGACACCAGACAGAGTGAGCCTGTCTTTTGATAATGAGCAGCAAATAGGAATCCTGTACTGCAGTCAACCGTGAAGATGAACACAGTAAACATAAAGCATCGATGGATGCAGTCTGAGAACAACACCACCATTAGTTCCCATATTAATCATTTTCCCAGAATGTCAGTCTTCGTTGCTGCTGTCGTTGAAAAATCAAGAAGGATTGACAGTTCTTCTGTGCTTCAAAACCAATTCCAAGGGCAAATATGATATTTATTGACAGGATTCTGTTTACATTCCTAGGATGGTGGAGCTCTTTGTCTCTCTCTTTGTTCCCTGAATCTCCCTGTCACATCAGACAGGCCATGAGAGACCAACCACCATGTCCGACCACAATTAAGCTGCGCTGCTGCTGGTCTAAATAACAAATGGTCACCTTGGGACATTTATGACTAAGCACGTTCGGCTCTAGATCAAGCCTAGACGTTTACTCGACTCCCATCCTGTATCCGTGCAGGTTAGTGACAGTCAGGTTTGCTGTTGCCTAGCAGGCATTTTTCAGTATGGATGTATAACACCCAGGAGCCTCTGCATGTTACGTAACCCTACGCTTGCCAGTTCCTCAGCAGCCTGTGGCGTCGTCTTCAGATCAGAGATGAGAGTGATAGGCACACAGGAACACCAAGGGGAAATGGAATATGGGCGGAGTCCAGGACTTGCAGACACCGTGCGTGTGAGTTCTGAGTCCTGAAGCAAGCTGTTCTCTGCATAGCCACATCGGTGGCCTCAACCAGGTAAATAAGACAATTAAACACTTTAAATCAAGGTGTTTGATTACCAGATTTGTAAAGGGGAAGAGCGTGAATATTCTAGAGTAATCCCTACACTGCCTAGGAAGTCCTCTTCAAGTCTATCATCCCGCTTTACTCAGGTACAGTTATGTGAAAAAGTGGATATATGTATATATATCCATCCATCCATCTTCTTCCGCTTATCCGGGGCCGGGTCGCGGGGGCAGCAGTCTAAGCAGGGATGCCCAGACTTCCCTCTCCCCAGACACTTCCTCTAGCTCTTCCGGGGGGACACCGAGGCGTTCCCAGGCCAGCCGGGAGACATAGTCCCTCCAGCGTGTCCTAGGTCTTCCCCGGGGTCTCCTCCCAGGAAGGCGTTCCGGAGGCATCCGAAAAAGATGCCCAAGCCACCTCAGCTGACCCCTCTCGATGTGGAGGAGCAGCGGCTATTTATATTTCTTATATTCTTTTTTTCCATATATGGACATATGGATTTCACATAAAATGGGTAAAAAAAAAACAACAGGTGCACCAAAACAAATGCAATTGATTAGAAACTCAATTGAGATTAAATTGTGTGGGTTCAGCCTTCGCTTTAAAGATAAGAAACTTGGTCGGTTTTGGTTTTGACCATATGGGTGTGTGATAAAACATCATGACAAGATCAGAAGGCTTGAGGGCCTCATGAGGATTACTGACTGAAACAGTATGAGTCATAATGCAAATTAAAACCTTATGGCAAGCCTGGTAAAGCGTTCTCACACCATTCATTTCTTCCATCTGGGAATTTTAGATCCACTTCAAATAAGGTCGGTATTTTGTGTAGGCTTACACCAACCTGGGAACTGTAAATATCTATAGGACAAGTATTGGCTAAATATAAGCATTTTTTGTAGAGCTAATTGAAGCAAATAGGTTTTACAAATGTCATCTTATCCTAATGAGGGTAAGCCTAAACAAATTTGTTTTTTTTGTTTTGTTTCAGACCTCATTTGAAGCAAATCTAAAATTCCTTGTGGGATAAATGAATGGTGGAATGCAAAAAGAACCAGTATCACATTTTGGTTTTATAAGGATTACATGTTGACTAATTTAGTCTATTAATGTCCATGAGTCTGGGATGGGTTAGAAAGCCATTTTACAAGCAAATCAAAGTATATCATTGATATTGTAGGATGGACATTCAAGAAATTGAGAAAATTCCAGACCACCCGCAGTCTGCTTTGGACTGGTCCTCCCACCAAATTCAGGACAAGAGCTGACGGTAGGTTGCTCATAGAAGTCTTTAAGAACCCTAAGGAAGCATCCAGACAACATCACACAATAACAACAACAAACAATGCTACTGGTTAAGAGCTCCATCTCATCTGTTGAGGGTCAACACGGCTGAAATGGGTCAATAGAATACAAATGACCCGGCTGTGCAGGACTGTAGAGGGACAGTTCTTTAGTGGCCTCACATATGGATCAATTACAAGTCCGGAATGTCACACACAAGCCCTGTAACTCAAGAACCCAGGTGGGAATGAATGGACTTCCTTAAACTATTTCTTCCCTGAGTTTTGACTCATTTCACAACAGACTTGTGTTTGCTTGTGAGTATCTGTATGTGAGGTCACTATGTTATCCCTTTACAGTTAAACACATATAAACCCAGTCATTCATAGCAAGCAAGCAAGTTTATTTATATAGCACAATTCAATGTGCTTTACAAAGAAAAATATAAAAATACAATAAAAACAAATACTAGAACAAAAACATACATCAAATAGGTAATTCAATGTGCTTTACATAGAATAAAAAATAGGAAATAGAATAAAGACGAATTTGAATAAAAAGATATACTAAACTGTTAGATTCCGTAGTAGATTCTGTGAGGAAGCTATGTAACTATAATAGCTACAAGGCTAATAGTGTGGTTAAGTTGAAACGCTCAGTCATAGGCATGTGAAAAGAGAAGTGTTTTGTACCTGTATTTAAAAAATTTTGATACATTTGGGGCACCTCTAAGATCTTCTGGTAGTTTATTCCAGTTATGTGCAGTATAACTGCTAAATGCAGCTTTGACATATTTAGTTTGGACTATGGGCTCTACTAGCTGACCTGTGTTCATGGATCTAAGAGCCCTGCTCGGTTTATATTCTTCAAACATATCAGAAATGTATTCGGGGGCCGACACCTTTCAGTGCAGCAGCATTCTAGCAGCTGCATTCTGAATGAGCTGTAGCTGTTTTACAGTCTTTTTGGGGAGTCCAGTTAAAAGTTCATTACAGTAGTCAACCCTACTAGAGATAAAAGCATGGATGAGCTTCTCTTGGTCCTTCTGGGACATCAAGCCCTTGATTCAGGCTATATTTCATAGGAACTGCACAATCCATTACAAAGAAATAAAGCACTTTCTATTAGGTCCCAGGGTGTAAAACCAACCAGTCAACTGCAATCACAGCCGTATACTTCAAAGTCAATGACAATACAGGTTACATGGGGAACGGATGTGACTTTGATGCTCTGTGATCTAGTGGACAGTGTTTCCCAGGACAATATGTGAGCAATCAGGGCCTTTCAGAGGGATTTTCGAGCCTTTCACTTCAACTAATGCATCCTGCCTATTAACTGACAATAATCCCAGAGGACAGACTTAACAGAGATAAACAAAATGGCTGCAAGAAGTCGCAAATTAATTTCCAGACATGCGGCAGCAGTACATGGGCACGACAGGGCGAGGCATAAAACCTCTGGACCACCCCAAAGAACTTTTGTAGGGGAAGTCATTTTGAAGACAAGCCTTAGAGAGAATGTCAGTTAATGGTTGATATATAATAGGCTTCTAAACACTCTCATCAGTGAACAAAACATTATCAATACTGTATCATTTACAGGATGAAGCCTGAGTGTACTCGATTTGGCTGGTCGATTTTACCAAGAGCAGGTGCCAGTCAGAAATAAGAGGAAGATTGATTATGATTTCAAAAATATATACATGTTGTTCTGCAACATTTCTATTTCGTTTTTAAAAAAAATCCTGTTTGTGCATCACTGGGCTACACAGAGAACGTTGTATTACCAGTAGGCAGGCTAGGCTACTTCTGACATTGTAAATGTTATACATGTATACACAAACCAAGTCACATAGTATTATGTAATCACAGAAAAGGATGACGCAGATGTCGCCTTTTCATCTCAGGCTAAAACGTGTGATGGCCACAGGGGAAACAACATGGGTTTGCAAATGACCTAGCCAGTTGATCATCAAAGGAATACAATTTATCAGTAAGACATTTGCCCATTGGCTCCGCCGGTTCCAGCCTTTTGGGGGCCCTAAGCCTAATTGGATATAGGGGCCCCCTCGCACACCATAGAGGTTTACATTAAATGTTTGTACAATTACAACACGTTTGAGCAAACATACAATAACCATGTAAATACAAACATACTAAAGAGAGGCCTATTAGAGGCCACATGATCATTTATTAATGAGCAGAGTTTAAAAAGTCAACATTGTGGATACACTGCAATTACATAATTTTGTAGCTGAAAATCCCACCTAGCACAACAGTCATTGGTTTAGAACACAAAATAAGATAGACAACCAATTCTAGCTCTCCAATACCCTTGCTGCACAGTTATCAAAGCTCATTTGTGTTTGGGATTCTGAATATTTATATGTCTGAAACTGGGTGAGGTAACTTTTTGATACAAGTATGTTTTTAAAATAGCTCTTCAAATGCAGCAATGTGAACATAGCACCTTTAAGATAATGAAATTGTCAGAACAGGGTTTTCCATTAGATTCTAATGATCCAAATAGATTTCACAGACACTAAGTCAAAAGCATGCCTATTCCTCTGTTTGAACTGGAGAATACATCTCATTACTTTCATGTTTTTGTTAATATTCGATCAATAGATGCTATACTAATCCCATGCAATCCAGAGTTTTAATAGGGAACACCAGTATAGTTTATTTATTTATTGCTGTTGCCTGTATTATGTGCATCACACTTATTAGCAGACCCAGATATGTGTATGGCTTTCAGACCCAGATATGTGTATGACTTTCAATCTGTGTTTCTAATTGTTTAAAGCATAGCAACTAGAAATTAGCAATACTACATCTGTTTGCAAATAGGTCAAACGTGTATCTTCTAAAAATCGGTGTACAGATTCCATTGGTTTCATTATTGTAAATGTTATGCACCGTTAAAAAATCCAAACCTATCTCTTAAACCTCATTGATTGAAACAGGTGACTGTCATCACGACTTGCAGCACCTGCCTTAATTAGACAGGTCTGAATGAGGAAAGTAGCTATTGTTTCAATATTTCATAGAGCAAAACATGTTTAAACAGAAAACTAACATCTGGAAGAGTTTATATATAGAGATAATACATATTTTAATACTTGGATAGCATCTTCAATTTCGGGTTAGTTGGACATTCCTGGTACACTGGAAGCCATTTAAAGGTTCTCTAGTAGCTGCAGCAGTAGAGTTTTCATAGACAAGCTAAACATTATGGGCCGGTTTCGCCGACACAGATTACGCCTAGAACTAAAAAAAACAAGCTCAAATGAGTTCTGTTGAACTTGACTTTTAGTCCTAGCATAGGTTTAATCCGTGTCCGCGAAACCGGCCCTATGGAAATTGTATTAGATCCGATAGAGGTAACGAAATATTCAGTTTAACTTTGAGTAACTTCCCAACTTCTCAAATTGACTTCCATAAAAAAAAAACGAATTACCTGCTTAATAATTAACTAATTTCTTAACGTGGACGGATTATTGAGGGCGTAATCACGCTGACCAAGGCAATGGTGATGTATTGTCCCTTGCTCTAATTGGCGGAAACCCCGTGGCCCCATCCGCTGCCTACAGGCCAGTCGAACTTGTCTTTTAACTCCCGCCCCTTTCCCCGCGCAAAATTGCTGCTGGCTCGTATCTGTTGAAATCCTCGCTGACAGGCTGAGAAGTATATTTCTGATTGGAGAATCATAGTTACTCAGAGACGCCCCATCTGGTACTTTGGTTGGATTTCACGGCTGCAGTTTTTCCCTCTGCCTCATAAGGTTACCAATCTCAAAGCGGATCAATTCGGAGGAACAAATCGGACCTTGTAAGGTTAGAACATTCGGAAATACTACTTTAATTATTTTAAATGTTCTATGTATTAATAACTGTTCTGTTATAGCCAAGCTCATGTCAGGGCACTGTTATTTTGTATCAACCAACCCATTCTTACTGAAAGGAGTGGCCCAGCGCTACTACTAGCTTGCTAACATTAGCTTTTAGCTCTACCACAGAGAGTAGGCTAGTTAGCGGGCTAACTAACGTGAGTAATCCGGTTGGCTACAGTACATTACGTATTCGGTTGTTTGCGAAACTACATGTTCCTAATTGTGGGATTTGCATAATGTAATTTATGCTCAGTCACATTAGTACAGTATAATTGCTTGTTAGTAACTCAACTTATTTCTTTAGCGTAACATAGAATGCTAGTTAGCTCAGGTTAAACAACTGCAGTGTAATTGTGACCACTGCGCTGGCTAATAATATTACGTAATTACATTACCTATGTTACTTTCTATCGAAGTACGTTGTGTTTTTGTGTTGACTCCTGTTCGTTAAATGTATCGCCAACTAAATAACTCCGTCATTGCTCAATCCAATTCGACAGAAACGGCGTCCATGCACACTGTCCCAATGAATGTAGACCGAGATAGATTTGCAGAGATGTCTTCGTTGGCGCTAGTTACATTGAATTTTCACATGATCATGTTATGATAAACTGTCTTAGTGACGTGAACCTCCCGTTTTGCATGTGCAGGTTTTTGGTGGAATACTTCGCAACATCCCCAACTATCCACCGTTCACCTCCCTTTTCAATTAATTCCCTGTTGCATTCCCGGACTCCTATTGTTTTTAACTAGTCCTTCGCGAGTCAAACTCAGATTACACATTAAAGAATTAAAAACAATGGATAAAACGGAGCTGATTCAGAAGGCCAAGTTGGCAGAGCAAGCCGAACGCTACGACGACATGGCAGCCTCCATGAAAGAGGTAACGGAGCAGGGGGGCGAGCTGTCAAACGAGGAGAGGAACCTTCTATCTGTCGCATACAAGAACGTGGTTGGAGCACGGCGGTCGGCATGGAGGGTCATCTCGAGCATCGGACAGAAGACCGAGGGAAGCGACAAGAAGCTTGCAATGGTCAACGAATACCGAGAGAAGGTGGAGGGCGAGCTAAGAGAGATCTGCAACGACGTACTGGTATGTAGTACTGTTTTTACGGAATCTTTTTTTAAGATATTGAATGACTAGGTGTTAATGCATGGTTGTCTAGGGTCCTGAGTACAGCCGTCTCCCTCGCCCAGCTTGCCACTGCGCAATTGGTCGGATTCATACTGGATCATTTTAAAATGTGTGAATTTAATGCAGTTATGTCATGAAGTTGTATCTCTTAGGAAAATCTATTATTTCAAGGGCAACTTAGCTTACTGATTGTAACTAATTTTTTATATTGCTCATATAGCTATGAAGCAGCCATGTTTGAATTCAGATGAGAGCTGGTTATAGGATTCAGTTTATCTGGGCCAAGCAGTGGCTAGTTCAGGGGTCTCCATCCCTGCTCCTGGAGAGTTACTGTGATGCAGCCTAAGTCAGTAATTAACTGTCTAATTATTAGTCAGGTGTGATAAATTAGGGTTGGAGTGGAAAGTCTCAAGACAGTAGTTCTCCAGTGGAGACCCCAGGGCTAGCTTCTGTTATTTCTGTCACATCTTAGTTATGTCCAGAAGGTAGGAATCTCTTTTTTTTTTTTTTTTTTTTTATGTTTTTATAAGAAACAGTTGGAACATTACATTAACTGCACCTTAGGCACAGGGTGTGTATTTGATGGTTAACTATTGTTGGATTCATATTGGCATAGAAATGTAGGCTAATTAACGTGGCAACACTAGCTTATGTTAGCTTGCTCAAGCAGAGGTTAGTTGGATGGTACTGTAAGAAGTGTTCTGTCAATCTGCTCTATTTAGCGTGAACTGCATTGCTTCATACAGACTTCGAAACAAGTCTGTCAGCAAGAGGAAGGGGGTGCATTCTTGCATGTTGTCTCTCTGACAGTTTGCCCATGGAGTTGGTCACAAATGCCTCATTCTTCCAAGCCCAACGTAAATTTTATGGCGATCCACACAAGTCCAAACTCTTTATGGGAGACTGAATCCCTGATCGAAATTCTTATTTACACTTATTAGTCAATTTGATGTATAATTCATTTTTAGGAGTCATTCATGACACATCTGCCGTTTCAAAGCATAGGGGTACTTTTGGGTTGGGGGGTTCATTTGCACTTTAAATTAGGAGCAATGACATTAATGTGAATAAATAAACACTAGGCATTCTGTATTCCTCAGTGTAGGGGCATTACCAGCTTTACAGTTGTGGACTTTTTCTTACTCATTTTTGTTCATTCTATTAGGATTGGATTTGGTCTGGTTTCAATGGAAGTAGAATTGCCTTTGGTAGAATTATACTGGACATTCATTTGCTTTATTGATTCAATTACCAAACAGGAACGTATTTGAAAACCTGGGTAGCATCGCACTTTTCTAATTAGGCTGCTGTTAGACTAACAATAGATTGTTGCAATGCAATTTGGGCCAAATGTCATGGCCCATGTTTCCTCCACAAGTTCCTTTGGCCTAAAAAGGGGCTTTTCCCCCTGGCCCTGAGTTCGAGATGAGAAGGAAGGATTGTTTCCCCTCCCCCCTTCCTGTTGGGATTTCGTCACACTGAACAATTGGGTTTTAACACTCTGCGGCGCAGATTGACAAAGGTCATTGCTGTGTGTCAGAGCAGCAAGGTGTGTCGGAATGGGTAACATTCCCTGGCTGTGCAAAATCCATGCTGTTACAGGCCTGAAACGAAGGCGTGTTTCTCCTCCCGTTTTGATAATCATTCATTCAGCTTATGAGTTGTAATGAAGCATTGTGTAACTGGACTGTCATCACCCAGTTTGCTCAATAGGCCTCCTCTGTCTGAACACCACTAACCTAGCTAGCTACCCGTCAAACTCTCTGAATTGCTGTGGTGCTCTGATTGCGTTACTGAATTATTCCTGACAGTTTTTCCATTGCTTTTTAAGCATGGGTGTCTGTTTCCTCAGGAGAAATGGTTTTCACTTGTCAAATTCACGGTTGTGTTAGTGAACGGCTTTGTGCATTATTTCTATCTGGTCTTGATGGTGGATTAACACAGGATCTTGGAAGAGGCTTAGCTGTAAGGTTGAATTTCCCTGACCTGCTGGCCTTCTAGACACAATGAGGTCTGGGATAAGGAGTTGGTGGGGGGGGGTTGAATGAGCTGCTGGATACCAGGCCAGTTGTGATGCACATATTAGAGATGACTGTTTATTGACCTTTTTTATAATGTTAAGTTTTATTTGCAAACAAAACTGACTGCACCAAAAAAGTTAAAGCTGTAATCCTCTGTTTAAGTACAGAGGTGGATGTACCAATTGCTTCAAATTATGAATGTGCATATTCAAGTCCAATTAAAACAGCAGCCCTGTAAAGCCTTGTTGATGATCAGGAGCATTCTACTGAGCAGAGTGTCAGTGTCAGGCCCGCTTAGCCTGGAGAGCCCTCAAGGCATATATTTACCTTTTTGTTTATTAAGACCAATCAACTGAGACCTCTAAAACAATGTCTCCCTCCATATCTGTGGATGGCAGTGTTTTCTCTGGGTTCATCTGGCAGCAGTGGCCCACAGCTACCCAGTTTCTGTGCCCTTGCCTCTGTCTGACTCAACCTGGCAGTGTTGACGGAGGGTGTGGTGTCACAGGCTTGGTGGGGGTGTGGTGTTGTTACTTGCTAGTTTGGCAGCTGGGTGCTGGTTCACACTGCTGTAACTGGATGGTGGATAGTTAATGTTTTCTTTTGCTCCTGTGCAGGGTATAGTTAGGCGCAATGGTGTTCTGCCAGCTAGCTAGTTAGTGATAGCATTATTTTTAGCAGTGCCAGCTTCCTAATCCTAAAGCCAACTAATTGGTGTTTCCAGAACAAGAGACACAAGCTAAATATAGAATAACCAAACATTTTATGTATGGTCAAAATACATGCATTTGTATGCACATAGGGCATTTGTCATAGAAAAGGTGGAACTCTTCTGCTGTACCCAGCATGCACTGCGGTGCCCAAGGCCATGTATGATGCGATTGGCCTGGTTCTAGAACTGCTGCCATGTTAAGACCTTATGTAATCTCAGAATGTGACGCTACAGTAGCACCCCAGTGAGTTATGAAATTGTGCTTCAAACAAAACATTGCAGTGAAATTAATTGTTTATGGTTTAGAATGAATGTATATCCTTGTCTATATTGAGGTGGTGGAAACCAAAATAGTTTTTAAAATTTTTTACAAATTCTCAGTTGTTATTAAATTTTTGGTTCACTGTGGCAAGTGGATTAAATATCTACCAGTCCTATATGTCTTTACCAGCCAGATTACATCTACCACACCCCCATAAGTGATTGAGTGTGCTGTGTAATGTTTCCAAAACAATTCAGTTTTCAAAGACATCTTGTGACCTAAAAAAAAAAGCACATACTAGACTTTTATTAGCTTCTGCTTTAAGGGCAGGAGGTTGCCGCGGAAACAGAAACAGGTTTGTGCCTGTGGGAGAATTTCTTCTGCTGTTGCTCGCTGGCCTGAATCTGTACTATACTGTAGTAATTTGACATCTTTGCTGGCCGTACCAGGTAACCTGAAACTAGTAGTGAATACAGCTAAGCATGTGTGCATGGCACATCAGTGTGTCTGCTCAAATGGTTAATCAGGGACCAGTGGTCATTAGACAGCTTATTATGGGGAGAGTGTTCAATTGTCTGTTAGGCAATGTTGACTGAGGCTTTCGGAGCGATCAGAACCGTGATCTAGCTGGTGTCGTCTTAGCCGGTGGATCTGACCTTGACCTGTTTCAATGTCAAACTGGTTGTCGTGACGACGACCTATATTGTTTTGAGGGGATTATTGAAAACCCGTGCCAGATTCACACAGCGGTCTTGGCAGAATGGCACAAATGTTTGTGACACGCTGCTCTCCGACAGAGAAGCGAAGTGGGTAATTGGAGTCCATCGATTTGGCCGCGCTGGTTCAGACTGGGGAGAATTGCTTGACCTGCTGGGAACTTTGTCAGCACCGTCTGAGATGTTGTGGCGCAGAGTTACTGCCGAGATCATATTCAACAAACACCCAAAAACCATGCGCTTCAGTCAGGTACAAGCTTGCTTTGTCTGGTGCCCGTAATAAAGACTAATTTATGAAACAATGTCCCTATGTGAACTGAATGTGTTGCGATCAAGCTGCCCGCCATTCCCCTTTCCTGTCTGTTGTCACAGTGACACACGTGAAGAATGCCTGGCACTAAAGACATGTGAGCGCGTCAGTTATTGTTGTATCCTCTGACTCAACTCTGCTCCTTGAGGCCAGTTCTACGGTCTTCATTGCAATGCTCTAGTTGGGTACATATTTACGCCCAGGACACCAGGTTAGTGACATTAATGAAGAGGTAGAACAGAAACCCAGCAGGCTCTGGCCCTTGTAGGGTAAGAGTTTTTAATAAACCCCTGGTTTAGAATAATCTCCTGGGTTTTGACGTGACTTGTCGACTTGGAGTGGGTAAAATATCAGTAAGAGTGTGCCGGGTTGGCATCATTGGGGGTGAATTTGGTCAATGGTGACATTAAAGCCCTGTTCTCACTGACACAGATTAACATTAATCTGGCTGTTCTGAAGACTGATCCTGTTCTGTGGGCCACCAGTGCGTCCTGGCTGGTCAGGAGCTGTTTTCCGGCAGCTCAGTGTTTCCTTACAGAAGAAACATCTATATGTAAAAGTTATGTATTGAGCCTGCTTTCTTTCCTTCAACCTCTTCAGTGTGTTTGGGTGTTAGTGTGGCTAATGCTTCTGCCGTGGGGGTTAAATGTAGACTGGAGGCTCAGACTGTAAGATGTGGCTTACAAGCATTGCTAGAACATCGAGACTGTTGTTCTCCTTTAGAGAGACACTGGTTGATTCTGTGGCAGTGCCTCTGTAACCAAGCACTGAGGAACTCTGGGAAGAAAGGAGCCTGGAAGAATCTGGGCCAAAAGACAGGCAGGAGGCCTGAGCTGGAATGCCTTCACGGTGTGAAAGATTTTTGCTCCCTGCTATGGCTGTGCTTAGCCCAGTTCAGTCTGTGCGTATCTGGGGCTGAGTTAACCATGTGGGCGGGCTAGGCTGCCCATATCTGGGGCTAGGTTAATTGTGTGGGGGGGGCTAGGCTGCCCATATCTGGGGCTAGGTTAATCGTGTGTGTGTGTGTGTGGGGGGGGGGGGGCTAGGCTGCCCATATCTGGGGCTAGGTTAATTGTGTGGGGGGGGCTAGGCTGCCCATATCTGGGGCTAGGTTAATCGTGTGTGTGTGTGTGTGGGGGGGGGGGGGGCTAGGCTGCCCATATCTGGGGCTAGGTTAATCGTGTGGGGGCGGAGGGCTAGGCTGGCCATATCTGGGGCTAGGTTAATCGTGTGGGGGGGGGGGGGCTAGGCTGGCCATATCTGGGGCTAGGTTAATCGTGTGGGGGGGCGGGGGCTAGGTTGCCCATATCTGGGGCTAGGTTGCCCATATCTGGGGCTAGGTTAATTGTGTGGGGGGGCTAGGCTGGCCATATCTGGGGCTAGGTTAATCGTGTGGGGGGGGGCTAGGTTGCCCATATCTGGGGCTAGGTTAATTGTGTGGGGGGGGGGTCAATATAAAATTATAATTGTGATATTGACATGCAATCTCCAAATTGTCAATTTATGTAGTTTTCAGCTCCAAAAAAAGGAGAGATTCACTTCAAGCGAGGCAAGGGGCAAGCATCTTATGTTCGTAATAGTTTTTCTTGCTGGTGCTGGAGGCATTTTGGTAGTTTACTTAAATACCTGACTAATTTTGTTTTAAATTCTTTTGAATGTTAGAGTTAACACTAACTGCTAGCGAAGACGTCTGCTTCAAGTTAGGGAGTGGCACCAAGATATACTGTCTCACATACAACAGCATGGTTATTAAACGTTTCTCTTCAATGTCAGTGCCAAGAAACTTAATATGGGAGAAAATATACCTCAAGGGTTGAGACATTTTACCAACTTTGGCAACGGCACAAACCTAGCAAACACCATTGCATTGAGCAGTTAAACGAATAAATGGACTCAGGCTGCACCTTTAAATTGGTAATAAGTGTGATATAGAAAACACTGAACTTGATTTTTATTCAGTTTAATAGCACATTAGGTAGGCTATACTCTCTAAGTGAGATTATCTACGCTGTCACACCCATGATTGAAAATCGCAAATCATAACCGTAAATGCAATATTTGTCAAAGAAATCGTGATTCAATATCTTCTCATGTGGCTTCCCACTACACTGTGACATGAGCTGCCTACTTGGGTTTCCGACTGCCCTCCTGTGGGCATGTCCTGGAATGGACATAACGTCATCCTCACAAAGCTGCTTGTTCATAATCGTTCCAGGCTCCTTTGTGTGCAACTTTGCCTTTGTCCTAGTCATCATGGTTGTAATCGTTCTTATGGCTCACCTGGTAGAATGAAGGTGAAATAAAATGAATACATCTGAGGTTCCTCAACTGGTCTGTTCTTATTTTAATTTATTTTTACTTTTTGAATTGATCATGTTGACTCGTGTGGCAGTTAATCGCATTCTGTCCAGTAGATTTGCCGCTGCTCCTACTCATCCTGTTGTCTTGGTTATATCAGTTGTAATGGAAAGGCTGAGGCTGGTTGCTGCCTTGGATTTGACTTGCTAATCTGCCCACAACTGTTATCAGGGAGGAACTCTGGAGACTATGGTAACTCAACTCATGGTCATGGCTCAGCCAATCAGAATCGGCCTTTCTTCTTTAGCCCATTAGAGTAGGTTTGTGGGATGGGGACCACAGAATTTTAAACAAAATAAATTAACTTGGCAATAAATTTACATTGACTGTCAAATGGAAGGTGCACACATGATTTATCCCTGTTTCCTTTTTCTCAGGAACTGCTGACTAAATATTTAATTGAGAACTCCACCAATGCTGAAAGCAAAGTGTTCTATCTTAAGATGAAGGGCGACTACTACAGATACCTGGCTGAAGTTGCCTCTGGGGATGACAAGACAGGTGAGATTTATATCTGTTCTTCTCAACTGAATGCTGCAGACAATACATTTTGTGTGAATTACTCTGAGGAACCCTTGCTTCTCTTGCCAGGTGAAACTTGAGCTAGATGTAAAAGGTTTTATTTAGAAATTGCCCTTCACTTCTAAATACCAGAACTTTGAAGTAGTCTTGAGTCAGATGGGGAGGTGTACACTGATGTTGCTGACTAACAGCTCCAGGATGAATCTGCCCTCTGAGCATCGTCTAAATAAAGACCAGCATTTGTTCATCTGTTTCAATGCGCTCTTGGACTTCCTTTCATGATGTTTTCTCCTGCAGTACTCTTCCTGGGTAGATGACCACCTAGGTTCACTCCAACCCCAGCAGTATAACGTGGCATGGCTTATTAACCTGCGTATCATTGAAATCCGACACACTCGATCAGATTTTGAGTACAACGCAGCAGACTGCTGCTTTTCAGGAATGGGAGTTGAAGAGCCCTCTGCTGCAGTTGGCAAATGAGGGCCCCTTTGCGTTGTACTTGGGGCCCCTCTTGCATTAGTAGCCGCTAGGAAACAGCACAGTTTGTCCCCGCCCTGGAAATGGTCTGGGGGGAGTGGCCTAGTGATCACAGGCCCTTCTCCTAGGATTAGGTGAAGGGGGGTGGCCTAGTGTGCTGCATGGTCTGTTATGAGCCTCCCGCTGGCACCAATTGTGTGGCAAAACAGAGTGAGATCCAGGCCCCCTGTTATTAGCCTGTGGATTTGAATGGGGTCTGGAGGAAAGGAAATGCATGTGTTGCTCAACCACTGTCTTCTGCTTCTTGCCTGTTGCTGTGAACTGCTGGTCCGCTGGCTCAGTTGGCAGAGCCTGGCACATTCAGCGGTAATGTTGTGCATTCGATTCCCAAGGGAGGCCGATACAAACAAAATGCTCTTTTGACTAAGTCACTCTGGAAAACACTTTGCTGAAGCAGTTGTTAATGAACTGTTAACAACTTGACTTCGCTTGAAGCCCCTGCTAACACCTCCTGTGTCCCTGATTTTTACTCTGAGGAAATAAAGCCTTCAGTCAGTCTGTCACTTGGTCTTTGGAGTCAGAAGAGGTATGTGTGCCCCCTGAAAGCCTCCCATTTATGGCCTGTGTTGTGTCCTCAGCCACCATAGATAACTCTCAGGAGGCCTACCAGCAGGCCTTTGACATCAGCAAGAAAGAGATGGACCCCACCCACCCCATCCGCCTCGGCCTGGCCCTGAACTTCTCGGTCTTCTTCTACGAGATCCTCAACTCCCCCGAGAAGGCCTGCTCATTGGCCAAACAGGTCAGTTCTAATTTTCCTAACTGCAATCCCAGTAGTACACACTTTGTACTAAAGCCCTGGACAAGCACCCCTGGTTCTGTGAGATGGAGGTGCTGCTGTTCTGTAAGTCCTGGGGTACCTCACCGTGGCCTGTTGGTGATATGACACTTAAAACGCTATCAAATGGAAATGACACAATCCGGGTCTTTGTTAGATTTTTTTATTTTATCTGCTTGTGCTTTTAGTTCTCCCATTCAGTCTAAATGGGTGTATTGTAAAGATGTTATTTTCCCCAGGGAAAGGTATTGCAGGGGAATATATCAAGTACATGGTTTTTGTGGCTGTTGTATGTGGCTGCTCTGGTAGCTTCATGTCTAATAAACATGATGTGCTTCTGGGTCTCCAGGCATTTGACGACGCCATTGCAGAGCTGGACAAACTGAACGAGGAGTCGTACAAAGACAGCACTCTCATTATGCAGCTGCTCAGAGACAACCTGACAGTGAGTTCTGCTCTAGTCCCTGTTTCACCTTTTCAAATTAAACCTATTTCTGTTTTAAATATATATTTTTCATGTTCAGCAATGGTCATGTAGACTGTCTGCATGTATAACAAGTTGTAAGCCGAAGAGGATTTGTCTTTGAGCAATTGTTCCTTCTCATGTGATTCTTTAGTATACAGCTCCTCTGCCCAGCGTGGCTAGAAAACCTAAGCTGGTGGGTGTAAAGCCGTTTCTAACGTTAGTGTGTCTCTCTCTAGTTATGGACGTCCGACAACGCCCCTGAGGAAGGCGAGGGGGGCGAGGCTGGGGAGGCCGACAACTGAAACTCAACGGGGTCATCTTTCCAAAAACAGAACCTTTTTACGTCTCCATTCCTTTATTCTGGCAATGAAACCCATTACTGAACAAACTGCGTGTGGAAATTCCACTGTCTTTTTACACTGCAGATTTGAACAAAAAAGGAAAAAAAAGATTGAGAAAAAAAATCCATTCCTTGGTTTTTGTCCTGGCCTTTCATGTGTGCAGTTTCTGCTGTTGGAAAAGTATTTAATAGCTTTACTTGTATCAGTTTTAGTCAAATTTAGAGGAAGACAAGACCTAGAGCTTTTCAGTGAGCTACAAAAAAAAAGTTAGTCCCATCAAACAAGGGCAGTTTAAATGTTCTTAGAACAGGGTGTTTGTTAAACAGATTGGATAAATGGTTCCTTCACCCTATATAGTATTTGTCACACGGTTCTCTGGTATGGTTACAGCTGCTGACGTCCAACATGAACAAGTCCAATTGTTGCATTCTGCAGGGAGGGTCAGTCTATGAGCTGGCACCAAGTGTTTTTGCAACCAGGTAATTTCTATTGGTTCTGACGGTCTTTCCTCTCCCCCCTGCCCATCCAGGTTTTGATAGTCACTATAATGCATGTCTGGTTAAGGAGAATAGAGGCTTTCTAAAGACCAAAAACTAAAATTGTCATAATGGGAAGAGAAGTGGCCCCACATTCATGTCATTTAATGTTCCCCTGGAGCAGGAACGGAAGCTCTAGTCGCCAGGTGTCCAGTGTGTTACTTTTCAATGCAGGTTTGTGCACATGTCACCAAGGGTGCTTGGTTAGTCCAGTGATTGTCATTAGATTTGGACCACTGTTGTGTTTTTGCTAATCATCGATTGTAGTCCCCAAATGCCTCGTGAAAATGTTTGATGCCCCATGTATCAGCTATGTAACATTAATAAAAATGACATTTTTTAAACCAATCTTGAGCTTGAGTATTTCTTGAAGGGGTGGGTGTGGTCTGTGGGGATAGTTGTCAGATTTTACTTCTTTATAACGTACATTTTTGTTTTATCTGGTTCCCAGTAGGGAAAGGTTCAGAGAAACAGTGTAGCATGGTTTTAGAATAAGGGTTATTTTTACATTTAGGCATTACGGGTTAGAGTAAGTTGGTTAAGAGTAATGTTGAATGTAAGAGACAAGGTGCATCTAAAAAATATGAATATTGTGGAAAAGTTCATTTTTTCTGTAATTCAAATCAAAAATGACAACATATTCTAGATTCATTACACAATGTAAAACATTTGAAGCCTTTTTTTGTGTCAATCTTGATAATTGCTTATTGCTCATGGAAATCAAAAATCCAGTATCTCCGCAATATCAGAAGATAAATTTATAACACAGAAATGTCGACCTGGGAAGAGCTCTGATCTGCTAATTAAGTCAAAACACCTGCAAAGGTTTCCTAAGTATGTTAATTTATGCACTCAATACTTGGTCAGGGCTCCTTTTGCATGAGTTAATGCGTCGTGGCATGGAGGCAATCAGCCTGTGGCACTGCTGAGGCGTTATGGAAGCCCAGGCTGCTTTGATAGCAGCCTTCAACTACTCTGTGTTGTTGAGTCTGGTGTCTCATTTTCCTCTTGACAATACCCCATAGATCAGGGGTGTCAAACCGGTTCCACGGAGGGCAGAGTGTCTGCAGGTCTTTGGGGTTTCCTTTAAATTGGTTCCCAGGTCAGACCTGAACAACCAGGTGGGGGTAGAAATTAACCAATTAGTGAACTCATTAATCAATCAGGTACAAGGTGAGAGCGAAAACCTACAGACACTCGGCCCTCCGTGGAACCGGTTTGACACCTGTGCGCATAGATTATCTATGGGGTTCAGGTCAGGCAAGTTGGCTGGCCAATCAAGCACAGTAATTCAATCAGCATCTCCATAAAGCTTGTCAGCAGATGGAAGCATGAAGTGCTCTAACATCTGGTAGATGTTGCATTTACTCTGGACTTGATTAAACACAGTGGACCAACACCAGCAGATGACATGGCCCCCCAAATCATCACTGACTGGAAACTTCACACTGGACTTCCCACTCTTCCTCCAGACTCTGGGACCTTGATTTACAAATGAAATGCAAAATGTACTTTCATCTGAAGAGAGGACTTTGGACCACTGAGCAATGGTCCAGTTATTTTCACCCAGGTAAGACGCTTCTGATGTTTTCTCTGGTTCAGGAGTGGCTTGACACTAGGAATGTGACACTTGTAGCCCATTTCCTGGACCTGTCTGTGCATGGCGGCTTTTGATGCACTAACTCCAGCCTCAGTCCAATCCTTGTGAAGCTGTCCCAAGTCCATATATCGGCTTTGCTTGACAATCCTCTCAAGGCTGTGATCATCCCTGTTGCTTGTTCACCTTTTCCTATCACACTTTTCCCTTCCAGTCAACTTTCCATGAATATGCTTTGATACAGCACTCTGTGAACAGCCAGCCCTTTCAGCAATGACCTTCTGTCTTCTGGACAACTGTCAAGTCAGTAGTCTTCCCTATAATCGTGGTTGTGTGTACTGAAGGCTCAGGGAGTTTATTGGCTGATTAGAGCTCTTCTCAGATTTATTCTAATATTTTGAGATACAAGATTTTTTTATTTCCATGAGCTGTAAGCCATTATCAAGATTGAAACAAAAAAGGCTAGAAATATTTCACTCTAAGCATAATTAATATGTAATATATGGTATCAGTTTTTGATTTGAATTATGTATAAAAAGTTACTTTTCCACGTTATTCAAAAGTTTTTAGATGAACCTGTTAGTTATTTGAGGATGGATTTACAGACACAGAAATTGTTTCTTTCCTTTCGAAAAGGAAGATTTTGAGTGAGGAACAGAAGGTTTAAAATTAAGAGACCACAGCCAATTGAACGCTTCTGTTTCTCACTCAAAACTTTCCTTTTCAACTTTTTTGGAAAGGAAAGAAAAGGGTGCAGTGGTCTCTCAATTTTTTCCAGAGCTGTACCTGGAGCATATCTAACAGGCCTGTTTAAGGTACTTATCCGTATGGTATATATTTTTAGTCCTATGTGGTCAATCCGCATACATTGCACCGTTTTTCACTAAAAAATGTATTCACATGCATGCTTTCTCTACGTTTCTTTGACGTAGTTGCAACGGATGCTCATTTTTCCTTTTCCCAAAACAGTGCACTTCCGGGTGTAGGCAGCAGCGTGTGAATATCAAATAGCTGACGTAACAAAACTTGACATTAAGTGAAATATACAATGTATTGATAAGTTTAATGTTTGAGATACTATATTTTATATATATTTAATGCCGGTGAATATAACGTCAGAGAATAATTTTGCTCGGAGTCAAGGACGAGGAAGTCAGCTACGCTAGCCTAGCTCGGACCGTCTGTGTTGACATTCATCAATTTAGAATGAAACTGATGGATTATGTTTTTTGACCTCACGATGAAGTATCTGCTGATTATAGTTTTTCTGGCTCCTTGTTGGGTCAATTGTGCGATTAAACGAAGAACAACTGAAAAAGAAACACGGAAAAATGACACCGAATTCGGTGAGTAATAATTGTCTAGGTACATGTAGCTAACGGACGTGATATATGCTAGCAGGCACTTCAGTCAGGAGAGTGCAATACTTACTGTGTTTGGCTATATTTTAATTAGCAAAAGTTTGTCTTCGGCAGGTTGCTGGCTTGTTGACTAACAAGTTGACTTAATAACTAATGTTATTAGTTAACTTTTCTAAGCAATATCGATATCAGGGACTAGCTGGAGAAATTGGATGGAATGTTTTTCATCATGCTGTACATTATCAAGTTGTGGTGTCTACAAGTAAAGACTGGGCGACATCAATACATTTTTCCAGTGGTGCCAAATTAGTGTTCTTAATTGTAGTCCTGGTCAATTAAAGAAAATATATAGTAAATCATACAAAACACATCTCTATAATTTTACCATCTGCGAGTTTGAATTTGTTCCCGCTATCAATATCAGCAAAGTTGTTGAAAAATGCCCAAGTAGTGGGGAAAACGGTCGTCCATCTTCTTTCAAACTTGGTGTGTATGGAGGACGTCAAATAAGATGGCATTTTGAAAAATGTTGTCCCACTCTTCCATACAGAACTCGAAGCCCCTATACGTTTATTAAGCATGATTTGGGTTTATTCCTGGATGTCTCTTTGCCATTCCTAAACCGTTTATTTGTTTGCTTCTAAGCAATTCAGAGCAATTATTTAACCAGGCAGTTACATCAACAACCTGAGATAATGTTTCAGGGGCAATTAGCGTTTACTGTCTTGCTCAGGGACAGAACCACATAGCTTTCACCTTTGTCAGTTGGGGGGTTAGAACCAGGGACCTTTTGGACATCTGTTAGATGCCCTGACCACTTTGTCTTCCTGCCTTCTTTGAGTGTTTGGATCATTGATTTTCTGCATGACCCAGCTGGACTTCAGCTTGTGCCATGACATTCTCCTTCAGATTTCTCAGATGCAGAGCAGAATACATTTTTCCTTCATGACCTGAAATTTCTCCAGGTCATGACACAGCAATGCAGTGTCAAAATATCACACTACCACCACCCTGCTTATCCATTAATACTGTAGAAGTGTTTCTCCAGACACACCAGAACCAAGTCAGAACCAGACACATGTTGTTCTAAATATCCTCTCAAGTTTGCCAAACACACCTGTCAAGGCTGATGGAAGAATGTTACATGGATGTGGACAGTCAGAGTGGAGCTTTTGGGATGACATGGGTCCTAAATTATGCAAAGCAAAGATCGTTTAGATAATTAAAAGCTTCACACTTTCCTACTAGCCCTGGAAGACAAGGTTTGAGGTTGTTTGGCTTTGGAGTAGGAGAGGGATCCCTTAATGATTGGGCTAGCTATACGATTTCACTTTAAACAGGAAGTAAAGTGATGAGCTCCCATTTTGGCCTTTCCAGGCCTCTGAAACATTAATGTAGAAAACTAATTTTAGTCTTCCTGTTCCTGACTGCTGCATAATGCCTGCGTTGCCACACAGACCGTTGACAACCAGTCAGGTTAATCTGATTCAGCCAATCAGGAGGAGCAACGATTGGAACATGAATCAGAACTGATTTTTTACTGTACCAGTGTCTCTACATATTGGCATGACATTAAGGTCTAGAGTCTAGATATGCCTGTCTGTCTCTCGCTCTCTCATACTCTGTCTCCTCCCAGAGGCTCTGAGCTCATTGCTGACCAACTTTGAGGTGCTTCCTGGGGCCAGTCTCCGTCAGCACTCTGTCAGGAAGAGGGACGTTGATGCAGAGTCCCACCTGGAGCGCCTTGTCAGCTTCAGTGCCCTGGAGAGGTAGGGGTCATCAATGGTTTGTCTCCACACAACGATGCCAGCTAAGTCAATACAAATAAAAGGAGTGGAGGTCAAAATGGGCTGTTTAAGAAGCAAATTCATTTAGATGTTTTTAGTTTCTGGTCTTGTCCAGTGGGGTGGAAAAAATAGCTATTTTCATCCTAAACGATTTGTTACTTTTTTTTAAGAGTTTTTGTATTCATTGCAACTGTGAAATAGCAACACATTGTTAAAGTTAACATTTGTTTGCACCTTTTGAATGAACCCAAATATATACACTCCTTCTGTTTGTCACTATCAAATCTCTCTTTTTCTCCCTCAGACATTTCAAGCTTTACTTGACAACTAACACAAACCTGTTCACAGAGGACTTTAAAGCTGTGTTTGTAGATGAGCAGGGGAAGGAGGACCTCTATGACATACAGCTGCAGAACTACTTCATTGGACATCTTGTAGGTGAGTCGTGTGTGTGTGTGTGTGTGTGTGTGTGTGTGTGTGTGTGTGTGTGTGTGTGTGTGTGTGTGTGTGTGTGTGTGTGTGTGTGTGTGTGTGTGTGTGTGTGTGTGTGTGTGTGTGTGTGTGTGTGTGTGTGTGTGTGTGTGTGTGTGTGTGTGTGTGTGTGTGTGTGTGTGTGTGTGTGTGTGTGTGTGTGTGTGTGTGTGTGTGTGTGTGTGTGTGTGTGTGTGTGTGTGTGTGGGGCTATGGCTATTAGTAGAATCACTTAAGTGTGTCTGTGTGTGTAGGCGAGGAGAACTCCCGGGTCCAGGCACACATGGATGGGCACGAGTTCTCTGCTCACATCCTTACAGAGGAAGCGGAGTACAATGTAGAGGTAATCAATGTTAGAGGGAGTACAATGTAGAGGTAATCAATGTTAGAAGGAGTACAATGTAGAGGTAATCAATGTTAGAGGGAGTACAATGTAGAGGTAATCAATGTTAGAGGGAGTACAATGTAGAGGTAATCAATGTTAGAGGGAGTACAATGTAGAGGTAATCAATGTTAGAGGGAGTACAATGTAGAGGTAATCAATGTTAGAGGGAGTACAATGTAGAGGTAATCAATGTTAGAGGGAGTACAATGTAGAGGTAAATGTCCCCAGAACAGGTGCTAAAGTCAGCCCACTGTATTCTAACAAGTCTCAAACTGGTCCAAAACCGTTTTGGTGAGTTGAAAGTATCAGCCATATAAACGCGTTGGTGCCTTTGTGATGGTATAAGACTTACGGACATCTTACCACTCCTTTGTCCACTTGATCCTTTTCCTCACTTCCCTTTAATGCTTGTCCTTTATTGGTCTTTTTGTCCCCTCCTTCCCTTTCCTGTATTGTCTCTATCTACACTTTGTTCTCAGCCGCTGTGGAGGTTCACTGAGGGTCCGTCCGATGGGCGTCTGCTTGTCTACCGCTCTGAGGACATCCGGAATCTCAGCCGTCTGGCTTCCCCCAAGGTCTGTGGCTACATCCACGCTGGGTCTGAAGACCTCCTGCCCCAGAGCGCTGGAGTGAGGGAGCCCCATGATGGTGAGAAACGCTGTCCTTACATACGGAGAGGAGTCGTCTCACACTCCAGGTGCCTTTGTTCTTACGTGTGTCCCGTCAGAAGTGAGAACGAGTCAGAAACATGCGTCTACTTTATACAAGCCTGTAGTGTCAGGACACTGGGATGAGGAGTGATGGAGTAGGAGGTAGGCAGCCGGCCTTTATATCCTGTCCACACACCGCCTCTGTCTTATACATAGACTGCCAACTGGGTGTTATATAAATACCTGATTCCTTTCAGCTCTTTTTACAATGTAAAGCTCAGTAGAATGACAAGGACCTGGGGAAATAAGAAGGTGTCAAGACACACCGTTCTCTATTCAAAAAACGATGTGGAAAACGAATGCAGGTGAAGGATTTCCACACACTGAGCATTCAAATGTGTTAGAACTGAACTTTTGCTTAAGGCTGATTGGGGGAGGGGGGGTGAGAACACACCCCCTCTGTTACAGGACAGTCACATGTCTAGTGGAGGGAAGTAAGACCATATGACTGCATGGAGGCGCGTGGGTGCGTGTGTGCGTGTGTGTGCGTGCTGTTAGATTCTGTCCAAGTTTGATCCATGAACAAAATAAATGCAACCAGAAGTCAGGGGAGAGCCATCTTTATTCAGCATGAGTCTATGATGTTTTCCTTCCATTTCTCATTTCCCATCAGTGTGCGCGCCGACTGGTTTGAAGTTATGTATCAAAGCTCAGTCAAAATGGGTTTAGTCATGAGGGAATTAACGTATCCACCTGGGTCCTAAACCGTAATAACAACTTGGTCTGTTTAATTTGGGTGTGGTTTTGGTTTAAGTGGGATGGTACCCAAAAGTATCTGGTACTGACTTGTTTCTAAATTGTACTGAGAGGTGTGGTTCTGTCATCCAATGTTTAGCACAAGCTTATTTAATTAATCTCAAACAATATATCTTGTTTTTATGTGGAAATCAAATCTAGATAACGTGTTTTTATTGGTATACTTTTTCATGAGAGTCATTGAAACCAAGTCACAGTGTATCCAGCAACTCCATTTTACAGAATATACAGAATTGTTAGGTAGCCTGCTAGCTGAATGGTATGATCAATGGTCAATCAATGGTATGAAATGGCCAGTTAGCTAGCGCTGCATTTCAATCAATGGTATGAAATGGCCAGTTAGCTAGCGCTGCATTTCAATCAATGGTATGAAATGGCCAGTTAGCTAGCGCTGCATTTCAATCAATGGTATGAAATGGCCAGTTAGCTAGCGCTGCATTTCAATCAATGGTATGAAATGGCCAGTTAGCTAGCGCTGCATTTCAATCAATGGTATGAAATGGCCAGTTAGCTAGCGCTACATTTCAATCAATGGTATGAAATGGCCAGTTAGCTAGCGCTGCATTTCAATTAAGGCTGTGAAATGGCTTGGACTAGCTAGAACTATACCGGTCTCGTTCGGTAAGAAAAGACGTGGAAGAGAGAAGTTATGTTATTGTTTAATGGCAGGATTCTAACACAGTGCCCCTTTAAAGGGGAATACAGACAGACATCTAAGATTTGTCTAAATTCATAAATCGCTTCATGTAATTGTTGTTAAATATGCACGTAACTCTGTCACTCAGGAAGAGCAGGGTTGAGCTAGGAGCAAGCGTCCAGTCACAGGGCTGCATTGCTCACCTCCTATTAGGGTACTTCATAGAACTTGGGGAAATCACGATTTATCAACACTACATTCAGAAGTTTGGGGTCACTTAGAAATGTCATTGTTTTACATGAACACATACATGAAATGAGTTTGAATAGGAAATAGAGCAAAATGAATAGAAAATATAGTAACTGACAAAGTTAGAAATTATGATTTTTAATAGAAATAATAATTGAGTCCTTCAAACTTTGCTTTTGCCAAAGAATCCTCCATTTGCAGCAATCACAGCTTTGCAGATCTTTGACATTCTAGTTGTCAGTTTGAGGTAATCTGAAGAGAATTCAAAAACAAAAACCTGCCTCCATAGATTCCCTCCACAGAGAGAAGAGATCGTCCTACAACCACAAGAGGAACACCTGCCCTCTTCTCCTGGTTGCTGACTACCGCTTCTTCAAACACATGGGCAGAGGAGAGGAGAGCATCACACTAAACTACCTGGTGAGAGCCCCTACCCTATTGGTCTGCCTGCTTTAAGATTCTTTAACCTATTGGTCTACATGGTGAGAGAGCCATTATCCTATTGGTCGAGTTCCTGCCGATTTACATGCTGAATTCCTTTTGTCTGGATGAATAATCTTGTGGTTCATTTTGAATCCCTTCAACTATATTGAGTTTCCTGTATCTTGCTTTCAGACAGAATGTGTTAGTGTTGTTATTGAGCACATACGTCCTGTCTGTTATCGTTCCCCCAGATTGAGTTGATTGACAGAGTGGATGACATGTTCAGGAACACTACGTGGGATGACGAGTTCACAGGTTACGGCGTTCAGATCCAACAGGTGAGGTCGACTGCTGCATTTCTGTGTGTGGGAACTGGTAGTAGCTGTCATGTAGAAGTATGAAATGCTGCATTTTCAACACTGTCACTGCTGCCAATGTAGCTCAATGTGAACTGAAGCTGAGCGGAGCAGGGAGGCTGGACATCTCTAATTCCCTCATTGAATTTGGAAAAGTGTTTTTGCAGTAGGCTGTGAAAGTGCCTTGTGTGGGAGGGGAAATACAGTTGGTTCCACCTGCTGTGGGAATAAATTATGTCAGTGTGTTTTACTACAAAGGCACTGCTCTCTTACGGATGTTTGGGTCAGTAAAAACATACTCCATCTAGTCTCCTGACCTTTAACCTGATGGCTTGTACAGAGCATTCTGGGTGCTGTAGTACTTACTCCATTTGGTCTCCTGATCTTTAAACTGATGGCTTGTATAGAGCATTCTGGGTGATGTAGTACATGCCGGGTATAATAAGTTGTACTGAAGTGGTGATGTGCTGCTTGTAGATTATCATCAACAAAGAACCCACCAGTGCCCCGACCTCTGCTGGGAAAGGCTGGAGCCACTACAATATGCAGGGAAGCCCCATCGAAGGCAAGGATGTGTGGGACGTAAAGAAACTACTGGAGGTGAGACATGGCCACTGCCACTACTCCTCTGTACTCTGCTGTACTCTACCCTACACTACTGTACTCTGTTCGGCCATACTGTCCTGTACTCTGCTGTACTTCACTCTTACTGTAATCTACTATATTTTACTCTGCTATTCTATTCTCGCCACTTCTGGCCTTGGATCCTCGCCACCGACTGAACAAAGTAGTCATTAGGATTTGTCCAGGATTGACTAAAACTTTGCTGGTTACAAGCTTCAGTAGCTACAATACTTGAATCAGTGTTTGAGGGTGTAGTCTGTCTACTGGAATCAGTGTTTGAGGGTGTAGTCTGTCTACTGGAATCAGTGTTTGAGGGTGTAGTCTGTACAATGTGTATGTCTACAAGGAGGCTCTACATTAATACATCTTAAGGTTTCTGCATGATACTAGAGTTACAATAGTACTTGCCCTCTGAACCATATACAAAGGAGCGTAATCTAAGAGGCCAAGATGCTAAATTATGATTCAGTCCAATATCCATTTATAAAAAGTGAAAGAAAAGGAAAAACTAAAATGGTAGCCGTATGCAATCATCATTGTTTGACTGTGAAAAGGGAACCCAGTTTACAACCACCTTCTTATCAGAATGGGAACAAACTACTGTTGTTTTTCTCCTCTGTCTCCAGAAATTTAGCCTGGATATTGCTGGAAATGCCAGCATGGTATGTCTGGCCCACCTGTTCACTTACCAGGACTTTGATGAGGGAACCCTGGGTCTGGCGTACGTTGCCCCCTCCAAGGCCATGGCTCTGGGGGGACTCTGTCCCAAACGTAAGGGCCCTGTCCTCATGTTCGGTCAATGACTGGTTTGTCATGGTGTTTTGGTAATGCTTGGATGAACCCATGAGTGCTCCTCTATTTTCTCGTCTGATTTCTGTTCCACCTGCAGCTTATTTCCCATCTAGCTCTGTGAAGACGCCCAGTTACCTCAACACCGGTTTAACCAGCACCAAGAATTATGGCAAAACCATTCTAACCAAAGTAGGTTCTCATCGAAATAAAGTCTTGGCACTGTTCATATGTTTTCTGTGTTGTCTATTACACACCAGAACCATAACCACTAAAGTCCCTGTATTTTATTATTTATGACCTCTTTGTGGGTCATAGGTTAGATGAATGACCCCAAGGCAGAAATCAAACAACATGAGGGTTAAATGACACTTTTGCGACATATTTTTGCTTCATATATTTAATGCTTACAGCTTAGATGTCACAATAATTTCATTGTTCAGAATGATGCTTTGTTATTCTGTGCATTTGATGAATAAAATACTTTGATTGACCAGTCTGTGGGTCGTTGAGTTAATGAATTAGTCCCCACCAGCCCTTTAGGTCAGTGGACCTCATGTATCCTAAATGGCATTTAATGCGTTTTGGATTTCTTTGGTGCTTTAAGCGTGTGTTCCCCCGCCCCTAACAGGAAGCAGATCTGGTGACGACCCATGAGCTGGGCCACAACTTTGGGGCAGAACATGACCCTGACAATGTCCCCTACTGTGCCCCAAGTGACGACCATGGGGGCAAGTTTGTTATGTACCCCATCGCCGTGAGTGGGGACCATTACAACAACAAGGTGAGGCTGTTCTTCAGAGGGTGATCTGACCAGGACTATGCTCCTCTCAGTGGCAGGGCTTTACACTATGTACTCAACGCTCATATCCCATTGTCTTATGACTAACCCCACATCTTGGATGTAACGGTCTGTCAACAGCTGATATGTAATGTATTCTGCCTCTGTATGTGTCTACGACTAGCAGAAATCTGAACTCCAACTGTTATTCTGAGTTTGTATGAAGATACAAAGTGATTTTAGATGATTTTTGGTTCCACTGCCAAATGACTCATGTTCACATTCCAAGTTATCTTGTTCCTGGGTGTGTCTTCTGCCCCCAGCGCTTCTCTAACTGCAGTAAGACCTCCATAGGCAAGACACTGCGCATCAAGGCACCTATCTGCTTCAAGGAAAGGAACAGCAAAGTGTGTGGTAACTCTCGTGTGGAGGACGGAGAGGAGTGTGATCCAGGCCTGCTGCACCTCAACAGTGACCCATGCTGCTCTGCAAACTGCAAGTTCAAACCCAAATCCCAGTGCAGGTAGAAACCCCCAGACGCCCCCGACACAGCCAGACGCCCCCGACACAGCCAGACGCCCCCGACACAGCCAGACGCCCCTGACACAGCCAGACAGAGTGGCTCCCCTTTACTGGCCTTTAATGTACAGAGTGGCTCCCCTTTACTGGCCTTTAATGTACAGAGTGGCTCCCCTTTACTGGCCTTTAATGTACAGAGTGGCTCCCCTTTACTGGCCTTTAATGTACAGAGTGGCTCCCCTTTACTGGCCTTTAATGTACAGAGTGGCTCCCCTTTACTGGCCTTTAATGTACAGAGTGGCTCCCCTTTACTGGCCTTTAATGTACAGAGTGGCTCCCCTTTACTGGCCTTTAATGTACAGAGTGGCTCCCCTTTACTGGCCTTTAATGTACAGAGTGGCTCCCCTTTACTGGCCTTTAATGTACAGAGTGGCTCCCCTTTACCGACTGACTTTGATTTACAGGCCCGGCTTTGATTTACCAATTGGCTTTTCTTTACAGGCTGGCTGGCTTATTGATGCCTTGGAGCACTTTCTCTGCCCCTCCCTCTTTCTGACTCTACCTCCCCCTCCCTCCCCCCTTCTTTTAGGTCTTCCTATTTAGTCATGAAGGCTATTCTGGAGGCAAATCTGCCCCAAAGGTGGAATTCTGATTAGTTGACTCATTGTCTCCCTCCAGGACATGATTCATGATGAAGACAAACTGCCTGCTTCACTGTCCTCATTCTTTAAATGCTATGTTCTGGGAATGTCTCCTGCCCAACTAAACATACATTTCTCTCTTCTCAGTTGGCCCCTCACAAACAACTGTGCTGTTTGGGAACATTTCACACATCCTAAACATTGTCTTTTTCTGTGGTTCATCCAGTGACCGGAACAGTCCGTGCTGTAAGAACTGCATGTTTGAGCAGGCCGGAAAGACGTGCCAAGAGCCCATCAATGCCACCTGTAAGGGTGTGTCCCTTTGCACAGGTGAGACCTCTAGGTCCCTAGGTACATCAATGCCACCTGTAAGGGCGTGTCCCTTTGCACAGGTGAGACCTCCAGGTCCTTCTGCTGACAGTCTGTGTTGGTCTGACTCTCTCCATCCGGGCAGGGCTTAACAGTGACTGTCCCAACCCAGACAATGCCCCGGACCAGACCGTCTGCGTGGACAGTGGGAGGTGCAGCAAGGGGGAGTGTGTTCCCTACTGTGTGGCCATGCATAACCTGCTACCCTGCGCTTGTAATGGTATGACCTGCTGACAGACACACTGCCCCGGTCTTCGTGGCACCACCCCGCTGGGACCTCAGCCTCTCTTCCAGCTGTGTTTCTGTGTTCTACCTAGATGATATTTCCATGGTTCCATCTGTTTCCATTATCAAAGTGAATCCATTAAAACGCTGGACGTGGTTTATGAGGAAAGCCCATGTGAGCCTCGGCGCCTGTTCAGAAATCAGAGCGATCCTCGTCGTCACCACCTAGTGTCTGAGCATTCATACCCGTTGTTATCAAGCAGGCAAATCTAACCAGGACAAACCAGATCGTTGACGAGTTCAAAAAGGATTCCAACAGATCTCTTTGGGTGTAGCCAATATTAAGGTTATTTATTTGATTTGAGGACTTTCACATGGTCACTGCCCAAAGCCTTGAAATCCTTGTTTGCCAGTCTAGTCGACTCTAAATAAAAGTTGTTCTCAGGGCATATTCCATATATTGTATCATATATGTTGTGGAGGTTGTCTTTGAACCTAACCTGAACGTTTTGCTCTGATAGAGACAAAGAACTCGTGTAAGGTGTGTTGCCGGGACAAAAGTGGCATCTGTACTCCCTTTGTCCAAAATGACGGGAACTTCCTGTACCTACGCAAGGGAAAGCCGTGCACCGTGGGCTTCTGTGACGAGGGCGTGAGTGACTCACTATTGGTGAACTTTCACTGAAATCTTTCCAACCTCTGTGATGAATGTCTGTGTTTTGTCAAATTCATCTTTCCAACGCTAGTGATGCATGTCTCTGTTTTAGGGAAAATGTATGAAACAAGTCCAGGATGTGATCGAGAGATTGTGGCATTTCATCGATAAGCTGGACATCAACACATTCGGTGAGTGTGGACGCTGTGTTGCAACTGGAATATCCTGATGGTCTCTGGATGTTCTGAGTGTGGACGCTGTGTTGCAACTGGAATATCCTGATGGTCTCTGGATGTTCTGAGTGTGGACGCTGTGTTGCAACTGGAATATCCTGATGGTCTCTGGATGTTCTGAGTGTGGACGCTGTGTTGCAACTGGAATATCCTGATGGTCTCTGGATGTTCTGAGTGTGGACGCTGTGTTGCAACTGGAATATCCTGATGGTCTCTGGATGTTCTGAGTGTGGACGCTGTGTTGCAACTGGAATATCCTGATGGCCTCTGGATGTTCTGAGTGTGGACGCTGTGTTGCAACTGGAATATCCTGATGGCCTCTGGATGTTCTGAGTGTGGACGCTGTGTTGCAACTGGAACAGATGATGTGGAAGGCTGATGTGTTTTTGTCTCTGCTGTAGGGAAGTTCCTGGCTGACAACATTGTGGGATCTGTGGTGGTGTTCTCTTTGCTGTTCTGGATCCCTTTCAGCATCCTGGTTCACTGTGTGGTGAGAGATCCGAAACCCTCCTGACACCAGGGCTGCCCAGCCCCATTCCTAATCTAGCACACCTGATTGTAATAATTAGCTGGGTAAAAGCTAAATCAGGTTAGTCACAGCTGAGGATTGAGAGGCCCTCCAGGATGGTAGATCTCCGGAAATAGGGTTTGGCAGCCTTGTATCAGGACAAAATATAGGCAAAATGTAAGCAGTTGTGAAATTGGGCCAAAGTGGTCCTATTTTGTATACTATCAATCTGGTACAGTTTCATGTGCTTAAATCCAGATTTGCATCTGGTTTCCAGTTTATCTGCCAAAAGATACTTTTACAGCCAAACTCTTGCATTGTTAGTTAAGACACCTAAACAGTAAGTGTAAGGTACACTAATGGAATGTTGTCTTTGGTTTCTTTAGGATAAAAACCTGGACAGAGAGTATGAGGAAAACTCCAAGACCATTTATTTTCCCAGCGTAAGTTCCTCAAAGCTTCCATTACCCTGCCATGTCCAACACAGGTGCTTAGTTTGAGTTCTGACATTGCATAAACATGAACATACTAATCCCTTTACATAACTAACTAGAGAGCAGGTTGTCTTATCCCAATTCCAAATGAAGACCAACACTTTACTGGAACTTCATAGATTCATTCCAAGGCCTATTTACCTCTCAGTGGGCATGTTGGCATGGCAACCTATACTATTATCATCCAGTCAGTTTAGATTTGCCGGCAATTCCTAAAGGCAAGTGTTTAGTAACAGATTTGGAACGTGGCCTTAGTTTACCCCAACTCGGACAGCTCGACAAGGCTCCAGCCGGACTTCTGGTGGTCTGGAGGGTTCGTGACAAATTATCCTGAATAATTGTAAACCACAGGATATTTGGGTGACATTGACCTGTCAGTAACCTAGACCTGACAATGACCTGTCAGTGACCTCGACCTGACAATGACCTGTCAGTGACCTCGACCTGACAATGACCTGTCAGTGACCTCGACCTGACAATGACCTGTCACGTGTTTCGTTATCCTTGGCCCCTCGTGGAACTGCAGCAGATGGTTGAAGTGCCCGTGTGTTGTGGAGATCCACTCTCTGGTGAGTAGGTGAGGCATGGGGGGGCGGGACCAGGGTGCACGCTGTCCGTTTGTGTCACGAGGGTGCGCTGTGTGTGAGGGAGGAGCACTGTGTTGTCTTTGTGAGGTCGAGTGTTGACCTTGTCTGGGACCTGCCAGTGTTGCTGCTGTGGACAGTTAATTACAGAATGAGACTGAACCCACTGGGTCTAAGTATTATTTATTTACACAATATCCTGTATGTTGAGACAATGGTAAAAATGTGGTCCCTCACTAATAATGACACATTCATTAAATGTATTTCATAAGGCCCTTTACATCAGCAGTACTCCGCCTAAAACTCCAATGAACAGTGACCAGGAAGAACTCTGTAGCCAACCAGGAAGCTGATTTTGACCTGGTCTCTTCTGACTGGATGGGTAGAGGTCAAAAGTTTTCATGTCATTTTAGGCTCAAATGATTTAAGGTATTCAAATGCTCAGATGACCAGTGGCTCAGAAGTACTATACTGTTTGATTTATTTATGATAAGGACAGGGTTACAGATGCAGCGAAATATTTCTGTCACAGGAGGCATCAGGCGTAGTCTAAATCAGCAACACCACACGGGTTTGGACTGGGGAGGAACTAGCTAGTAGTTGTGGGGCCTAGTGGTTCTGGTGGTCCTGGTCCAAGGTCTGAGGTCTTCCTGGAGTGAGAGAATGACGCAGCAACCCCCACCCCCAATTGAAATAAGGTGTCTGACTAACATATTTTATGAGTAACGATTGCTCCTTCTTTGGACTGATCCTTTTAATGAAGTAAATACCGGTTCTGGTTGGAAAGACCATCACTCGCTGAAGTTTCATCAAAACCAGGCCAGTGGTATCTGAAAGACCGCATTGATCTAAGGATCAAACCGTGGAGACGGATCCATAGTTAGATGAGATGTTCCAGGTGAGTTGGTGTAACATCCGCCCGTTGTTCCCTCAGAACGCAGAGATGCTGAGCAGTCTGGAGTCAGCCTCCGTCCGCATCGTCAAGCCACCTCCGCCTCCCGCCTTTATTTCCGGCGCTCAGATCCCACCCCACTCCCTCCCTCCTCACCCGCCCACGGGCCCGTGTGCCTCAGGCAGCAGCAGTACCCTAGCCCCAGGCTCGGCTTCGGGCCCTGGCCTTTCACCGGTGAGCGGGGCGGTGGAAGGCCTGCGCATGGAAACCATCCAGGAGGATCCGGTCTGCGACTCTCACCTCGACCCGGCCGAGGGCGACTTCTCTCCTCCCGCAGGTTCCAACGGCACCAAGTCATCCTACGAGGACCTGACAACGGACCAGAACACGCCGCGGGCGGGTCGCCTGGACAAACGGCGCCTCACGAGGCAGGCCTGTGTCGAGGACAGTAAAGAGACCCAGTGCTGAGGGAATGCCTTCACAGAGTGGTCTGAGGTAATGTGGTCCGGACAGTCCAGTATAGATACCTAGCCCAAAGAACCACACACACTCCTGCATATTCATGAACACACTAGCACCATATCACACATACTGTATAGTACAAACTTGAAAACATGAGTAAACATTTGTCCACAAACTGTTGAAGTAAACTCTGACGTGTAGAGCCTGGGATTCTAGTTACACAGTGCTGGTTGGTGGGCAGAGAAAAGGTGTCTTGTTGGATTTCTGCGAAGGGCACAGGCCCATGTGGGATTAGCTACATGTAGATTACATAAGGTCACTTTGTAGGGGATTTATGAGTAATGGGGCTCTGATGTTATTGACTGCTGCAGCTTAGGACTGTCTAGGTAGTGAATTAAATGCATCTTTGGGCATCTTATTTGTGCCTTTTATAGTTTCAAGGGTCAAAGCCACGTGCTTCCATCAGGCACCACTCAGTAAGATAGATGCCAATCAGTCCAGTCTTTTGTAGTTAATGGTATTTTTAATGTTGCCTCTTTCCATTGTCATGTCAATAAAATGTGATTTCCCTTTTTTTCAATTTTTTTTTATATTTCCTTATTTTTTTCATGTTTCAAAATATTTTAGAATGTTGTTCTAGTGCTTATCACAATGCTGTCAACAGCTGGTCTTATGAGCTTGAACTGCACCTCTGTGAAACAGTATTTTGGTGACGCCTACAATTAACCACTGCTAACATTGCTGATGAACTGGATGCCATAGCATAGTTCTAAAAGGTAGAACGCTTGAAAGGGGTACACTGTATTTTCTGGTAGTTAAAACCAAACAGATGAGTACACTACCAGAGATTCAGACTAGCAATTAGACATCACAGGATACTACCAGATGAACATCCATGTCACCACTGAAATATTAGTTCAAGGAGAAATCATTTACAGTGTTATGCCTGCACAAAGTTTCATGTGAACGTTTTTCAACCCAAAGTAATTTAGTTAGCAGCACTTGGTAAGATGAGATGCCATTGAAGCAATGCAGAAATGTACTGTGTTTTTATGTCTCTAGTCAATACTTTTCTATGCAGTCAGATATAGTTTGTTGGTTTTTGTTCTACAGAAAGACTAGTGCCTTATTGCGGAAGCTGAGACAGATTGTTTTATTGTGTCCCCATTTTGGTTGCAATAATCTACTGTAAGCAATGTCTCTTACCCAGCTGGAACGTGTGCTGACTACTGTAGCCTGACAGCCAGTGTGAGTGTTGTCCTCCACTTTGTGTTTGAATATTGTTGTGCCAATGATGTATGAATATCTTCTGGTGGAACGTTACACTAAAATATTGTTTTAGTCTTTTCACTGTTTCCTGTATCTTAAACAATCAGTACAAATGTTGATTCTTATGAAATGTCTTGTGGGTCAAGGGTGTTCTTCAGCTATGCTATAACCATGCTTACAGGGTCTGGATATTTATCTTGATCATAAACCTTCATCAGAGGATTAACTGTAGCAGCTGAGGAACAACTCATTGACTCTCTTTAATCTTTTATATAAAAGCCTCTATGCTAATAAATGTAATAAAGGAATTCCACAAAATAATTGATTGTGCATTCTGACAAAGATTTCAGGAAATCAAAACATTTTAATTTAATTCTGCTTTATACAGAATGCGGAAATGCCCCTACCACCCAAGGGTTTAGGGTCCTGGGGGCTTTCAGCCAGACAGGGTGGTCTCTGGGTGTTTAGGGTCCTGGGGGCTTTCAGCCAGACAGAGTGGTCTCTGGGTGTTTAGGGTCCTGGGGGCTTTCAGCCAGACAGTGGTCTCTGGGTGTTCAGGGTCCTGTGGGCTTTCAGCCAGACAGTGGTCTCTGGGTGTTCAGGGTCCTGTGGGCTTTCAGCCAGACAGTGGTCTCTGGGTGTTTAGGGTCCTGGGGTCTTTCAGCCAGACAGAGTGGTCTCTGGGTGTTTGGGGTCCACGTCCCCCCAGTACGGCAGGATGAAGGGCAGCTTCTCCACTTTGCTCCCCAGGAGGTTCCACAGGTGCTGAGCCACAAACTGGTTCCCGCTCTCAGAGAGATGGAGCCCATCAGAGAGGTAGCCTGTGTAGTCCTGTAAAGAAGTCTGCAGTCAATACTAGAGCTCCTTCTGAATAGGAGTGTCTCCCAAATCACAAATGTATGAAAGAGCGCTGTGATGGCTCTAATCTATTCAAACCTATCATGAATGTTGTCTACATTAACAATATTCATGCCCTGCATACACACTAATTGTGAAAAGTAAAAGCATACTTGTTAGGGAGGTCACCATGGTAACAGTGGAAGTTATCAGGAAAAGAGCTACTGAATAAATACTGCAATGTGGATGTAACTGAATGGAGCAGAAGTTCAATTTAATCATCAACATGGGTACTGCTCTATTTCTATTGAAAGCAAGGATACTGCTCCATTTCTATTGTCAATATGGACACTGCTCCATTTCTATTGTCAATATGGATGCTGCACAATTTCTATTGTCAATATGGATGCTGCACAATTTCTATTGTCAATATGGATACTGCTCCATTTCTATTGTCAATATGGATGCTGCACAATTTCTATTGTCAATATGGATGCTGCACAGATTACATTTCAGCCCAAGCAACAGTCTCATCTATGTCAAAGTGCTTCATTTGACGTCACCTGCCCGTCTTTCTGCATCAGAGTCCAAAGGTCGAGCACATCCACCCCACACTGACCTGCAGCCTGGACACAGACCTGGGCATACTGGCCGGTCACGGCGTTCAGGCGGTTCAGGACACTACCTGCAGAAAGAGGAAAAACAGGTAGTTTCAGGAAGTTCCCATGTTTCCCCCACATATTTACATATCCATATTCTTATTTATTTTAAAATTCTATTATAAGAACAACTATTTTGATTGTATAAGTCTCCATCCCCTCAGATAATACTACTAGGCACATTTTGCAGTAATAACAGTAGTGAGCCTGAGGGTTTTCGACTAACTTTGCACACCTGGGTTTGGCAATACTTGACAATTTGTCTTCACAAATCCAGTCAAGTACAGTCAGAGTTTCTTGGGGAGAGTCAGTTGACAGCAAGTCAGGCAATACGTTTGATTATATTTATGTTGAGACTTTGCTACAATGATTAGCCTTTATTCCTTAGTCATTCCACTCTCTTTGACTGTGTGATTTGTGTCTCAAGGACCAATCTGTAATTTGCTCTATTTATTTCCACCTCTATTGTGACAAGTGCCCCTGTTCCTGATAAGAAGCATTTAACATGATGCTGCCACCACCATTCACAGTAGGGATGTTCTCTAGGTAATGTGCAATGTTTGGATTGTTCCAAGGTTCATTTTATCAAAAAACTAATCTCATACCTGTAGCTTATTGCAAGTCCTCAACATTTAGCTGCTGCGCCACCACTTAACTCGCAAATAATGAGAACTATTGTACCTAAATAGGTAAATAAAGTGTCCTGTATTTCCACTTAATAATAAAGGCCTTTGAAATCTGACAATAATAAAACATTACCCATATCCAAGTATGATGTGTGAAATCTGAGGGCACTAGAGCAATTTTACATGATTGTTCAGGAACAAGCTTCTCTTCATTCTGTGTATGTTAACCTTTTAAGATGCACTCTTTCTCCCAGGCTGTCTCGTTGAGAGGTGGGGGTGTGATGAATATGACCTTATCTGCAAGCACGCCCACCGAGCCCAGGTGTTTGACTATGTCCTTCAGGTTCTCACAGTACTCCGGCAGTGGGATGTGCTGTTGTGGGTTTGTATCTATAGAAAGAGAGATTATTTTATTACTAGTTACAGCAGCAGCGTTATTTAATTTAAGGGATAGAAGGGTGTGGATTAATTTGAACCAACACTTGACAATAGTAAAAGCTTAAACATTCGCGGTACCTTCCAAAGCACAGTCGTTGGCTCCAAAAAAGACGGTGACAGCAGCTACATGGTTGTTCAAATCGCTTTCTTGTGAGATGAGGCGAGGCAGGACTATCTTAGCCCACCTGGTGTTGTAGCCTGACAACCCTCGGTTCACAACGTCACATTTTCTAGTGGACAAATGTGAATGTTTCAATAACGCCTAACCTTACATGTTTTTCATGGTGTGTCAAATGGTCTGTGGGAATTACGGGCATCTGACATCCCTACCCAATGCCAGTGCAAAAGGACTCACCTGGCTAGTTTGTTTGCTAAGTCGGAACCCCATCCGTTGGGTTGGAATGAAAACTGAAACAATCACCAACAAGAAAGTGTGACTAGCTAGCTTCGACAGTCAAGCTAATGGTGGTAAAATGAAAATGGTATCGTGCAAATAACGTTAATGAATTAGCTAAAAGATTTACCTGTGTGATTGAATCGCCAAACAATATGACTTCAGGCCAAATTATGTTTTTGAGTTTGGACATTGCTGGCTGGTGGAAATCTTTAGCCGTAACACTAAAGATCTGTGCTCACTGTTGACTAAATTACAGCCTTGCATGTGAAATTGTGCCATCTACCGTGTGGAGGTGGTTGGTTAAAAAAGCATGTCAGAATTCAAGAGAACGTTGTCGCCTTTCTGTTTCATAATTGCATTTAGCAGAAACATGGAATGACTAGAATTGTACTTATTATTTGGAAGGGTTATATTAATGGGCATGCAACAAACACGTTTTGCAACTGAAAACAAAATGTACTTTCTTGTCAAGTCTAATTCGTCCTTCCACGTTTGAGTCGATTTTGTTTTGTTTGCTGCTTAATAAACAAGACCCAAAGTACAACAGACGTATTATATCACCATTTCAGAATCAGGCTATCTTGGTGTGTCTTAGAAGCTTTCAACTCCTTTTCATCTCCTCTGAGTGCCCTCAGCTGGCCAACAATACTGCTAAAAAAATAAGATTAGATTTAACTTTAATGTCACTGAGCAAGTACAATAAAATGAAATGCAGTTAGCATCTAAGCAGAAGTGCAAATAGAAGGTGGCAGAAAATGTGCAAGTATTAAGTATATGTATATTACAAGTGGAATGTATAGATGTGCAATGAAGGCAAATGTAGACCAAAAGGGAACACGTAATCAACACAGTATAACACCAAGTTAATGAAACTTCAGGGATATCAATCTGTCCAGTTAGGAAGCATACGTGATTGTGAATCATTGTCACCTGTTTTGGTGCAAATGAAAGTGACAACAGGTGCACTGGAGAGGTAACAGCAAGACAACCCCCAAAAAGGAAAATGTTTTGCAGGTGCTGGCCACACACAATTGCTTTTTCCTTATCCTTCTGGACTGATTCTTCTCTAGTTTTGTGTTTTGCTAATGTCCTTGTGTCTCCCATTACAGTCTCAAAAGTATGGAGGAGATACCAGGAGACGGGCCGTTACACGAGGAGATCTGGACAGGGTAATAGAAGGGCATCAACGCAGCAGCAGGACCAGTATCTTCCTTTGTGCGAGGAGGAGCACTGCCAGAGACCTACAAAATGACATCCAGCGAGCTACTGGTGTGCATGTTTCTGACGGAACTGTCAGAAGGTAGCATGAAGGCTGAATCCAATTGAGAACCTATGGGACGTTAAGTATCAGTGCATCCGACACCAACAAGTAGCGCCACAGACTGTCAAGGAGCTCACTGATGCCCTGATCCAGGTCTGGGAGATCCACAAGGACACCATCCACCATCTCAGCAGGAGCATGCCCAGATGTTGTTGGGAGTGCATACAGGCATGTGGGGGCCATACACACTACTGAGTCACATTATGAGTCGTCATGATGAAATTCACACTAGTTGGAACAGGCTGTGATTTCAATTGTTTACTTTGATTTTCAGTGTGAGTTTGATTTCAGCCCTCATTTGGTTGTGGATTGGTCTGTTACATCAGTGTTCTCAACAACATTACACAATGTAATGTAAAGAGTTTGATCTTTAATATATTTAGTTCAGTGAGACCTGATGTGTGATTTAAGTGTTCTCAAAGAGGTATAAACACTTATGCCAGCAAGAATGAGTTACCCACGTAAATTAAAATATATGGGGCCGGTTTCACAGACACAGATTAAGCCTAGTCTAGGAGTTTTAATCATTATTTCATATAATTTGCACAACTCGTCACAAAGCTGGACCTTGGTAGATCGGGTGCTTCTCACTGTGGACCAATTAGAAGCCGATTTCTTGCTTTCATCTGCAGGACAAAGATCTTCATGCTATTCTAAGATATGAACTACATATGGGCCATTTCTAGCAGCCGTACAGTAAATTTTGGCCAAAGGATGATAAAGCTGTTTCCTCGTTTAACCACTAGACGTATTTTACTCGATGTTACTGTGCGTTTGTATGAACTTCCGTCTGTGGCACACACGTCTTCAAAATACCACCGAAGAACCCTGAAGCCATCAAAATAGTTCCGGCACAAACATTATTCCCACCAATTAGAAAACGCTATTGAGTTTTGATTAGATAGATAATGAAAATACACTTCAGAGTTGCTGGTCACGTAAAATATAAATATAACTGCATCTTAATGCTTTGTCACAAACTCGTTGCACTCTGGGTGTTTGCCTACTGTAACCAGATAAAAACGGGAGGAGATAATAATCATTTCGTTAAGGTCATGCTGCGTCATGCCTTTGTCGTCACTAAATTCCTAGTAGACGGTACGGGTTGAAGTCGTGATTTGGCACATGTTTTTATAACACATAGAACAAGGTACACATCTCAGTTCAATAAAAATATGTATAATATTCTTGTTAACGTAATTTATGTGAATGTTATTTTGAGAATGCACTAGGCTACAAGTACAATATTTAATTTAAAACGCACTTGTAACCTAACTAATAGATGTATACGGCTCCGGTGTATGTTCTAATCTCTCCAAAATAATCTCTTAAATTTATCTAAATTGCGTCCCCTTTAAGAGCTGTTGGGTGGAGCTCAAAGGAAGTGAAGTGTCAATGCGAGTCTCGCCTACACAGAAGGACCCACGTCCCCTTTGATGAACAACAGTCCAAAACAGCCTTTAACTTGCTTAGAACAAGTTCAAAACTGAGGTATGCCCCGAACATTTGTGCGTAGTGTTCCGGTTTGTCACTTTCTGTAAAAATTCACTATAATTCATCCTTTTTGAGCGTGAGTTCAACAGGAGTATTCGTTGGGTGTGGGTGCGGCAAATGTTTATCCTAGCAACGGGTTTCCGTTATACGGGCATTCATTGATTCATTTTGGACAATGGAATTTCATTGAGACCCTGTCGAATTTCTGGGACAGGCGTAACATAGTGTCAACTGAAAGTGAGCGTCTGGCAATATACACACACACACACACACGTACATACATACATACATACATACATACATACATACATATACACACATATATACACATACATATATATATACATACATATATAAATACATACATATATATACATACACACATTCTATCACTTGAAGTTACAGACTTCTACATGCTTTGTAAGTGGGAAAACCTGCTAAATCGACAGTGTATCAAATACTTGTTCTCCCCACTGTATATATAGATATATAAATCTTCACGTTGTACAGCACTAACAGTATACACATTATTTTTGCGATTTAAGTTAAAGATATATTACAGGCGTAACATGGAGTGTCAACAGAAAGTCAGGCAATACATATACATATACTCATACATATATACACTCACCTAAAGGATTACTAGGAACACCATACTAATACTGTGTTTGACCCCCTTTCGCCTTCAGAACTGCCTTAATTCTATGTGGCATTGATTCAACAAGGTGCTGAAAGCATTCTTTAGAAATGTTGGCCCATATTGATAGGATAGCATCTTGCAGTTGATGGAGATTTGTGGGATGCACATCAAGGGCACGAAGCTCCAGTTCCACCACATCCCAAAGATGCTCTATTGGGTTGAGATCTGGTGACAGTGGGGGCCATTTCAGTACAGTGAACTCATTGTCATGTTCAAGAAACCAATTTGAAATGATTCGAGCTTTGTGACATGGTGCATTATCCTGCTGGAAGTAGCCATCAGAGGATGGGTACATGGTGGTCAACATGGTGGTCAGAAACAATGCTCAGGTAGGCCGGGGCGTTTAAACGATGCCCAATTGTCACTAAGGGGCCTAAAGTGTGCAAAGGAAACATCCCCCACACCATTACACCACCAGCCTGCACAGTGGTAACAAGGCATGATGGATCCATGTTCTCATTCTCCTCTGACCTCTAGCATCAACAAGGCATTTTCGCCCACAGGACTGCCGCATACTGGATGTTTTTCCCTTTTCACATCATTCTTTGTAAACCCTAGAAATGGTTGTGCGTGAAAATCCGAGTAACTGAGCAGATTGTGAAATACTCAGACCGGCCCGTCTGGCACCAACAACCATGCCACGCTCAAAATTGCTTAAATCACCTTTCTTTCCCATTCTGACATTCAGTTTGGAGTTCAGGAGATTGTCTTGACCAGGACCACACCCCTAAATGCATTGAAGCAACTGCCATGTGATTGGTTGATTAGATAATTGCATTCATGAGAAATTGAACAGGTGTTCATAATAATCCTTTAGGTGAGTGTATATGTGTGTGTGTGTGTGTGTGTAGGTATGTGTTTATATATATATATATGTGTATATGTGTATGTAATTGCCTGACTTTCTGTTGACACTCCATGTTACGCCTGTAATATATCACAAAAATAATGTGTATACTGTTAATGCTGTACAACGTGAAGACGGAATACACAAAGTCAACATGATACAACTAATGGGTGGTTAACACGTAAGAGAGCCTGTTGTTGTGGCCAGTATGTAGCGTAAACTTTTATATTTACTTTGTAGTCATTTTTTTTGTTGGACTTTTCCACCCAGAAAGCCTTACAGTTAGTGCCTTCATCCTAGAATAGCTAGGTTGGACAAACACAAACCTATAGTAAATACATTTTACTCAATAAGTAGTTATCATCAAATTCACATATACACAACAAATATGTTCTAGTACTTAGAAGCAGGAATATGAACCAAAAGTGTACTTTTCCAAGTGCGTGGATGAGTGCATCCCATTCTTGGTAAACACAACTGACAGTTGTTCTGCAGCCTCAACCTCTTTTGTGGGCATTGCAGGGGAGCTGGAGAGGAGTGCAGGAGTCATGGTGAAGAATGTTCCGGAAGGTCAAAAAGCGGCACAGCAGCAGCAGCTCTCAAAGCAGTGAGATCAGTACTAAGAGCAAGGTGGGCTACCTTACATGATACTACAGACTACCATCTCCTGGGTCTCCTTTGCCCAAAGGAGGCCGTCAGAAAGTCTGGCAGACAGAGTGAAAGAGTCTTTACATTAGAAGTTCCCACACATGACAGTGGCCTTCAATCCTGTCAGAAGAGATTTGAAGTAATGATGTGAAAATAGATCTGCTCTTGTGGGGAATAACAAGCAAATGCTAAGATATTTAAGCCACAGAGAAACTGCTCTTTATTATCATCTATGCATTAACTTCACAGCTGTTCTCTCTGCTTACCTGGCTGCTGGTTACATTTCTCACTAAAAACATCTTGCCAAGGACTCCTGAATGAACAGTTACTTGGATCTCTCTTCCGGTTTTCCATTCAAACTCTACTCAAAAGTGTTTGCTGTGTTTTTTTTCTTTGCTTCACATACACAGATACTGCAGCAGAAAATATGACATCCAGTCATGTTTGAGCTTTTGACTTGTTTCTTTCTTTCGACAAAGTAGTAAGATGCAGTGTGCTGTTCTCTCTCCTCTTCAGTCAGTGGACTCCAGTTTGGGAGGTCTCTCCAGGTCCAGTACTGTTGCCAGCTTAGACACTGATTCCACCAAGAGCTCCGGTAAGAACCACTGTCACGCCTCCGTTCATTCATTGTCTTGCATTTGGTGTCCAATGAATACCATCATGACCCGGTTGTGATGCTGCGATGATTCAACTGTCTGTAGGTAACAGTGCTGTGTCTGAGACATGTGCTGAGTTCCGGGTGAAATATGTGGGAGCCATTGAGAAGCTGCAGTTTGACATGAGTCAGACTCTTCACAAGCCACTAGACCTTATCAACTACATAGATGCAGCCCAGGTAGGAAACCCTCTGTAGTTTTTGGTTATGGGGTTGTGTGGCAGGAATAGTCACTGTATCCTTGGTATGAAGAAGGAGATGTTGTTGTGTTCCCACCAAAGCAAGATGGAAAGCTGCCATTTGTGCCTGGAGATGAGGAGATGGTACTGGCCGTGTCCAAATATGGGGTCAAAGTAGCGTCCATGGATCAGTGTGTAAGTTACTTTAACTTTAACATTGTAGTTAAAAAATAAATGTAGTTTCACACTGGTTACAGGGTTTGTGGTTTCTCCCACATCCTGGTTAGAGGGTTTCTGGTTTTCCTGTGTTACTCCCATACCTTCGCTGTTTGCTGTGTAGTGATTGTCTTGTGGGATGGTTGTGGTTCTGTGTAGGACGTTCTACACCGCCACCCACTCTACCTGATCGTGCGGCTGTTGTGTTACGACGACGGCCTGGGGGCTGGGAAGAACCTGCTGGCTCTGAAGACCACAGACGCAGAACAGACAGGCTGCAGCATCTGGGTGTATCAATGCCACAGTGCGGTCAGTGGTTGTGTGCTTTTGTGGAGGGTGTGTGTGTAACAAACTGGCAATCCACAACACTGTCAGAGCACTTCATTCACCATAAACAGCCTTCACTTTTCACGCACCGGTTTTCCTAACCACATTATCTCATTCTGAGGCATCTCACGGCAACATCCTGAGGTCTGGTGCTCTGTAGCTTGTCTCTCCACTTCCTGTGCCAGTCTGAGGGAGACTGAAGGCAACACTGAGCTGTACAATGTTTATCTCACATTCAACAGTCTTCCCTTGTCTCGTCGTCCATTCATGAACATAGGAGTGATGCAGGAAGAGATGGCTCAGCCGTCAACATCCGTCAGTATAGAATAATCTGCCAAATGACTGAATGCTGTTTCATTAGGTTTCCTAATACAGGAATATCACTGACTGAAGTGCTGTGTTTCATATGAAGTGGTTTACTTTTCTCCACGTCTCCAGGAACAAGCCCAGGCCATCTGCAAGGTTCTGTCAGCCTCCTTCGACTGTGTGCTGACCTCGGAGAAGTCCTGAAGGACCGTGGGTGTTGGGAGTTTACAACAGTCACATGACTTACCCAGCATGCCCTGCAACACCTCTCACACCATCCACCTGTCAGTTGACCATCATGACTGTGGCTTGTCTTAATGCTGTTAATCTGACTTAATGTTATTTAATGTAAATACATTACAAAGTCCAGTTCATGTTTCCTGTCATGGCTGCACTTTGAAAGACAGTGGCCATCTGGTTTCAGGTGTCTAATAATGATCTTTAATCCAGAGACTCCATTTTCCTGGTTTAATGGCCTGGTTAACATGGTACGTTTGTCAGCCACACAGCAGTTACTATATCCACCATGGAAGGAGAAACCTGCTGTCATGCTGTCTTCTCACCCCCCCATACAGACCAAAGGGACAAACCTTATCAGGACACTGTAACACTGATTGTGCCTCTTACCCCCTCTGGTACCCGCCTCGCCCACGCTGCTTCTCTTTCCTGGTGTTTCTCCTGAATCCAGATGGGATTGGATCAGTTAATTCGGTACAATAAAGGATTTTAATGAATTGTTCATTGTTTTATTCAATTCCCATCCGTTTGTCCTTTTAACAGGCCAGTTAGATTGACTGTCCAGTATTCCAAAATGTCTGCCTTTTCCAGTGGGATTCATGGGATGCCTGCTTCCTCCTGAGCTCTGAACCTGGGTTCCAAATTACGACATGTTAATGAATTGTACACAGCCCTGCAGGATCAAAGACCTTTTCATCCAGTATTAAAGAGCAGAGGACACCCTGTTTACACACCCTGGCTGTGACGCTAGTGAACC